>NC_031770.1:21718036-21867200 GCF_001522545.3 Parus major
CCGGGGCCGGGCCGGGCCGGCGGACACCCGCGCCTCAGCCCCTCGGAAAGCGCTACCTGTGCCACCTTGTTCTCCCTCTGCCCGCAGGACGGTCCCGCGCCCTCCGCTGTGAAGAGCATGGCCGTGACTCTAGAGCAGGCCCAGAGGGTGGGCTATACCTGCCTGAAAGCACTCCTCAGGTTCGCTTTTATGGTCGCCAATAACCTGGTTGCTATTCCGTCCTACGTCTTGTATTTAATTGTGCTGCAGCCTCTCCGAATATTGGACAGTAAAAGCTTCTGGTATATCGAAGGAGTGTTATTTAAATGGCTTTTAGCTATGGTGGCTTCCTGGGGCTGGTGGGCAGGATATACAGGTAAGAATGTCTTATTAATTTAAAACGTACTAATATGTTAAAACACTGTTTTCATAAGGGGATGTATAGGGAATATCTGAATGTAGTAGATATGCAGAATGCTCTTCTTTCAGGGCTCTTACACTGGCGTGTTCCTGGGTTGAGATGCTGTATACTGAAACATTTTTTAAATCGTAGCCAGAAACTTTACGTATTTTAAGTGTTTTGCAATCAGTATCCTAGTAAAATGGGGAATGTGACTTCTCCTTAGTATCTCGATCACATTATTTTAGTGTTACATGAAAAAGATATATCTCTTCAAAGGAGAGTTGATTTGTACTGTGCATGTAGCTGGTAGAACTAAACTTTTCTTCTATTAGGTGTGTGCATCTCTAAATCATCTCCCGTTAGCAGTATCAGGAGACAAGGCTGAGAAGTTTGACACAAAGCTCTTGCCAGAAGAGTAGGTCTTCTATTCCTTGCAACATCGACTGTCTTTTCTGCTGTTTCAGAACGGAGAGAAACAGAGGGAGCCTCTTTCATTCAAGTAGTGATACGGAGTATTTCTCAACCGTATGACTCTTCATTTACTGTTAGCAGAGCTAATTACAGTATCTGTAGGGTTTTTCCCTCTGCATGCTTGCTTTGTGGTTATTACTGAACTTGTTTTTGCTCGTTTAGTATTCATAGGCTCATCAAGGTGATGGACTGAACTGAATTATTAAGGAAGGCTCTGGTTTTGTCCTCGAATGCACTGATTTTCATCCTGGCTACTGCACTTCGTGCAAAAACACAGCCATCAGTTCTTTGTGTGTGCTTTGGAAAGGGAAGAAATTAATCTACTGAGTGCAAAGTATGAGCAGCCCTCCTAAAATTCTTTCCTTCTCTTCTGCCCAGGCTGCATCTGCAGGTCTTGTGTAAACAAGAAAAACAAGGAATGGCAGCACACAGCTCTGGAGTCTGGTCAGACTCCTGATTAGTCAGAAAGTCAGTGTTGACCCAGACGGAGTCTTGTTAGGCAACGAGAGCTGACGCCTCTGTGCCAGTGTGGCTTTTGGTACCCTGTCATGTGCCTTTCCGAGATGCAGAGTTTCTATGGATACTCTAGGTGAGCTTCCCGTTCTTCTTAAGGAGATGGTGGCAGCAGCAGCAAGCTAGACTCTGATCTGTCGGGCTAGAACTGTCGCAACGTTGCACTGCTTCAAAACTGCCTTGCCTGGTACAGCTCAAGCTTATCCAGATATGCTGTTTAAAAACCTCTTTATATGTTTGCTCATTAAAAGAAGTCCACATAGTGTTTGCAGTGGCAGGTACACTTGTAAAAGTCTGCTTTATGTCGTGAAGCACAAAGGCCTTCCAGAAGGAAGGATTGATTTTCAAGGTGTCTTGTGTATTATTAATTGGAAATGGGCAAGTTTATGGATATAATAGTGATGTGAAAGTCATACAGCTCATGACCCCGAGGAGTCACTGTGTGTACTGAATGTGCTGGTTAAAATTCATTGTCCTATGACAATTTTTCAAAGCCATTTCCTCAGGGTAGTTTTACTGCTGACTGCAGAACTGTGTGGTTTCTTTTGCCTATTGCTTGGAAGGTGGTCTTAGCATGATCTGCATATCCTAGAGTCCCCCTGAAGCATCTGTTGGTTGGTGTTGCTGATGTATCATGACAATTTGAAATAATTTGTTTTATAGTCTTGAAATGTCGTAGCATATTTATTTGAAGTATGTGCAAACTGCTATGCAGAAGTGTTTTATGGGATGGTGTATGGGTAAGGAGGCCCTTCTTTTTGCTTTTCACTATGAAGCATGGCTTTTGGGGAGGTTTTTGAGCAAATGCTTGTATGAAAGTTTAGTTTAAATACATTTTATTTGACATGAAGGCGTTAATGTGTTTTATACTGAAAGCTATGAATTAGCAGGACCAGCTTATTTCTTCGTCCTTTCTTTAACCTCATCAGTGCTCACTACCACTTGCAGAAAAAACCTGGAAAGTGAATCATTCTGGCTTCAACATATCCAGACAGGGTAATCTGTGTGTCTTTTTTCAGATTAACAGATTTATAAAAATTGTCAGTAGGTCCCCTGTTTTTTGTACAGGATAACCCAATTAACTCAGAATTGAAATACTGCTGATTAGAGTTGGTGTCCAAAACTTGCAGTGGTGCATCTGCAAGAGACATTGCTCTGGAATTCTTCTGTTTTAATTCCAAAAATCTAAGGCAAAGGTAGGCTTCAGTGTGTTCTCTCTTTGCAAAAGTAAATACAAGACAGTAGGTATGTATGGGTTCATTGAAAAGATTAAAGTTTTTTCTTTTGAGTATCAGAGTAGGTGGTGAAGGGTTTTTTGGTTGATTTGTTCGTCTTTAAAAGGGTAACCAGATAAATAAGTTTACTTGTCTTTTAATTGGAGGGACAGGTCTATTTCAGTTGTGTTGCAAGTATGTTTTAGTTCTTTAGTTCATTTATTTTTTCCCTTTCCAAGCTTGGGTCATCTCTTGGGTAAGAAGCGACATAAATCATTTGTAATTAGGGACTTTAAATTCAGCCTGCTAAATAGATTCAGGGCGGACTTTTTTTGTTCCCATAATTTAATGTGTAATGTGTAGGAGAAAGCTCAACACCAAATGAAGAGAATATGGTGAGTGCTAGCTTATCCTTCTGGGCTTTGCTGCTGTTGCATAATTGTTGGTGTATTGAATGTAGAATTGTTGGAAGAGCTGAGGAAGAACTCCTGGACTGTGTCTGCCCTTCTCTTTCTCACCCCTGTCTAAACCTAGAGGTTTTTGTTAGGATCATACAGGATCCATTACAGAAATTACCTGATCTGTATCAGTAGCTTTAATCTATGATTTCTGATAAATGTAGGTGTTTCTGTTTGCAGATGCACTTGATATTATGTAAAGAGATAGCACATGACTGGACAAGCAAAATAAAAAAGGGACTGGAAAGAGAAATTGTAAAGGTCACTGTCTTCTCCCTCATCTTTTTCTTCTTAAGATGCAAGTATGAGAGAGAACTTGTGCATAATTGGTTGACTTTGATTTTTAAAGGGCAGAATATGATCAATATCTCTGTTCTCTTGAGCTTCGTAGGGTTTCTTACAAAAATGAAAATGGAGTATCTTTTTATGAAGAGCATACAGACAGTCTAGTAATGTTATTTTATTTTTATATGATTTCAGAAAGGCCTTCTTATAACTCTTCTAAATCTCCTTTTTTTAAAGTTTTTTTTTTTTTTTTTTATAAATGCATAAATGCATTGTTCTTGTAGGAGCTGTTCAGCCAGGGCACTTGGAATCTGCATATTAGTGTGATTTGAAAGGCACCTTTGAATAATACTTCTAAATATTTTCCTGCATTTGTTGGAAGATACATTCTAAAAAAAGCAAACTCAAGAGTGCTTGATCCTTTGTTTGTAAGTACCTTTTCCCCCTGTACTATAATTTGTCATTTAATAGAAGAGTACACCAGATAGCACTAAATAGTGCAGTAGATGGGAGTGACATGGAGAATATCTCTGGTGGTGAATTTCTGATGACCTTTTGCTCTCCTACAAAACTAGTTTTAAAGCAATCATCTTACAGATTGCATCTTCTTTGGTTAAGTATTGCAGACTAAGTGTAATATCCATGTACCTAATCAAATCACCAAAAATAGGACTGCTAGAGAGAAGCTTGCTTAATTAATTACATACACGTAGGCAAACTGTTTTGTTGCCTCTCCTGCTGTCTGAAGGCAGGAGTCAGCAGGGGCCTGTGATGGTGTTGTTGCAGTATTGAAATGAGGAGTCTCCAGGACAGTAATCAGCTGGCAGTGCAGTCCCGACACGATGCCGATGTTCTGCTCCACTGTGCTCGGCGCAGCTCGGTCCCACCGTGGGGAGGAGCAGTGCTTGTGCCCAGCCTGCGCCTCTGCCTGCGGGTGGGGAAGGGCTGGCGGAGGGCGAGTGTCCTCTGGCTGCAGCAAGCACCAGCTCCAGGAGAGAGGAGCCATGGGCTCTGCAGGCTTCTGTGCACCTGGGGAGAGGGTTTCTTCAGAACTGGGCCTGGAGTGTTTTGTACTCCAGCAGCAAAGAGGACAGCTTGACAAAACCTTGTGTTTCAACCCCTCAGTGACACACACAGTCCTGCAGTAGTATTGGTCAGTGGGTTGTGGGCAGGTGGAAAAGAGTAATACACCTGTTGGCACACACTAAAAACTCCTAGTGCTTGCTGGCATAATGATACACTGCTTAATTAAAAGTGAACTGATCCTATGGTGTTACTGTTCTGTGTCAGCCAGGATGGTGACTAATTTTAGAGTGTCTGTAAGAATGGTCAGGTTTTGTCAAGTAAGGAGAATTTTTCTTTCCTTATTTGTTCAGCCAGTTAAAGAAAAGCTGAGATTGAGATTTTGATTTTTATTGTCCCAGTCTCCTCCCAAGTGATTAAGCTTTTATTGGCTGATTTATACATGTGATTAGGGTGTGACCACTGTACAATTTTTTCAGCAGTCATACTTTTTTTTTTCCTTCTAATGCGAAATCTAGTTTCCATTTTTTAAGTCAACAGTCTAAGTTCCTCTAATCTTCTAAGAATGCAAATATTTTTGTCTTCCAGAGCTGTAAAAGATACAGGTGGAGTTGCTGTGACACCACTTCCTTGGTGCAGACAGCATTTGCTGTCTGCCCTGCTTCTTGTAGCAGGTTGGCCCCCCTTCTCGGGCAGGAAGTGCAGCAGAAGCTGAAGGACGGCAGATGAGATAAAGTAAATTTTTTATTCCATATAAGGCAGGCAGTGTTATTTCAGGAGACCTATCTATGCCTCTAACCCTGCCGTTGGTTCTACTCTCCTCAGTTCCTAGAGGGTGATTTTTCATTGGCAGTGTTTTGCTTTTGGGTCTGGTCACTACTCTGAGGGCTGGGCAGGGAGAGGCATGGGGAAACAGCTACTGTTTTTGAGGTCAGGCAGTGTGTGAAATGGAGAAGGAGAATTGTTCTTGTTAACGTTTTCTTAGAACGTGCAAAAATACGTGATGTGACTCAGTAGATTTGGGTAGCAATGTACCTCGCATAAACTTCTGGTTTATGCTGTGGGCGTGCGTTGGGTTTCTAGGCAATCTCTGACTTAAATGAAACTTTCCCTGGTGTGTAGGTTATGCTGAGATCAAGCAGGAATCTTTGCATTCATTTTACTGCTTGTAAGAGGAAGTTTGTGTTTACCTTTTGAGCTGTTTCAATAAGAAAAGGTCAGAGATGAATGAGCTGGGGACATGGGAGCTGTTTCCACCGTGGCCTCAGAGCAAAGGCCCATTGCAGCTTTGCGTAAGAGGAGGGAAGGTGTGCAGTGAACTTGGTGTCAACTTCTTTGTGCATGTGATGTGTCTGAAAGAGTGCTGTACAAAGACCCTTGTCCTTTTCTAGTGGCATGAGATGCCACGTCACAAAAACCCCCTATCTCCTTTTGGGGACATGGGTTACAGTTACCATGCTGCTTTGTAGTTCAACTAATGCCAGCAAATGTAATCTAATGTGTCAAAAGCAGTAAAGCTTATAATTCATTTTTCTATTGTATCATTTCACTGTAAAGGGTCATTCCAAAAGATTAGATAATAAAATCATCTCTGAGTTGGTTTTTTGTTTTGTTTTGTTTGTTTTTTTTCAGAAAGTTGCTGCCTCCTGGCACAACACTTAGAGTAAAAGTACACACTATTGTTTTTGTTGTTTGTTGCTATTGAAGTACTTTTTTACTTCTGTTTGTTTGGGTTTTTTCTTTTTTCTTTTCTTTCTTTTTTTAGAGCAGGTTAGTCTCTGTTCCTGTTTCACCTACTCTGGATAATACAAGAACTCTACTGGAAGCCTACCAAAGCATATTAAAGATGAAATTACCGATGAATACATATACAGAAAGGTGTGATTCTGTAATTTTAAGTCCAGCAATGGCTGTGGAATGCTTCTAAATTAGTTCATATGCTCACAGCCAAAGCAAAATGAAGTTTTAGGAATTCTGGGTTCTATTCCTCCTTATGGCTGGGTTTGCTATTTTTAGCATGTTTTTATCCCCCTATACTTCACCTGCTCTTTGATTTTAGCATGTCTATTCACATTAGTCTTCTTACTTCTCCCTTCATTACTGAAGGGATATGACTAAGAATACCTGAGAGATGTGTCTCTGTTCTCTTTAATTTTTCCTGTTCTTTTCCTTGATGGTAGGCTTTTAGTAACCTAAACCTTTTAGTAACATGTGAAATAATTACAGGAAAGCTTTTGTCCAGGTCTGATTTGGACAAGCAAAGTCTTAGAGAGTTAAATACTTTGTTCACAAATTCTTTGTAGTGAAATTTTTTTTGCACTTGAATAGTGTCATCATGTATATTGGAATGCATCAGAGGTGATGCCTTTATGTCAAAGATGCAATTTCTCACTCTCATTTAATGTAACTGTTCTAAAGCATGGAAGTCTTAGAGATTTTCAAGAAAGCTGGAGAAAAAAAAAATATTGTTTACTGTGGAGAAGATAACTTATTTTCTCTGAAGTTTTTTTCTGGAAAATTACTTTTTTAGACTGAGACTCAAACAGATTACCAGAATACATCACTTTCCCTTTTTCTGTCGTGTGTGAGGGACAGAAAAGTCTTGCCAAAGGTTAGTTTGACAAGTGCTGAAAAATGGAAGAGTTGTGCAACCTTAATTAGACAGGATAGTTAGTAAATCCTTTATGGCATATAATCTTAGTGGTGTAACTCCCTAGTGTGAACCGAGCCAAAGTACAGCTCCAAGATACGTAATCTGCTCTTGTTTGTTGCAGTGGGATGTAAACTCTGATGCAGAGGATGACATGTCAAATGCGTGATTGCACAGGCACGGAATTGCACTGCCCTTGCAGCCAGCATGGCTCAGACAATAGTCCAGCCACTTATGTGTGCACTTACTGAAATAAATAAGGCTGATATGTTTGCATTCCCAAAAATGTTCCATGACACCAGTGAGGGGTTCTGTGTATGAGGCTCTTTGGTGTTTTTCCTCTCCCCGCTAAATGCATTTTGAGTAGGGAGTACCACAGAAGAAAGCCAGTCCCAGCCTTTCACTCATCCTACCACTGCTTCAGTTTTGCTGGCCAAATATTTAATGGTGTGTGGTGATCTGGAGCACAGCCAGGTCTGGCCCATGCTAAAACTACCCACCCACCTCTATTTTTGCTGGGTGATGTAGAAGACACAGTCCCTAACCCAGTTCATTTTGTGGGTGTGGTGGGAGAAGGTAGGTACAAACAGCAAAGAGGAAGGAAATGCATCTTTTGGTGGCAGCACCAGCTTTAGTGTATTTTTTTAACTACTGCTTGTGGCCTCAATTCAAGGGAGCAATCCTGTGTGTATTAGGGCTTGAGTAGGTGAGTGTCACTGAAGTGTATTTCTTCATCTTTTCTTATTTTAACTGGTTGATGTTGTTTAGACTGGAAAACTGCCTTCTGCCAAATTCTTCTGGAGAAGAAAAGGAAGCTTAGGGTGAGAACAAAGGACTGGGATAAACTGAAAACTAGTTCATAAAGAAATAAGGAGACCAGTGGTTCTGGGGCAAGCTCAGCAATGGGGTTTCTCTAAATTTTTGTATGTGTACAATTTGAATTTGTCAGCTGCAGAGACAGTTGTAGAAAACTTCAAAAGTACTTAAGCTGCATGAATAGCCAACACAGTGCAGAAGTTGTTTGGTGTTGGACAATATAAAATAATAAACATTTAAGTAAAGTAGCAGTTTAGGAAATAGATGAGTATCATGGTGGAAAGCTTAGAGAAAGTTTTGTCCCAATGAACAACTGTACCTTCTGTTATAAAATATCTGAAGAACAGAATGGAGAATAATACTAAAAAAAATATCAGTGGTTCACCTTCACAGTTCAGTAATTTTGTCTCAGTTGTTCTAAAGCTATTGAAGAGTTAAGACCTCTCTAGAAGGGTCATCAGCCTCATTAGTGCAGGCTGAAATCAAACCAGAACCATTTCAGTCTCAGCTGAACTCAAAGTAGAACCAAATTGGACAACTCGGTGATTCTGTTTCCTGGGCAGAAAATATTCTGTGTAAAGGAAAAGGGAATTTTTAGTGTTCCCATTAAAAGGTAGAATAGTTCAAGTCTATGAGATTTAATAAGACAGCATACCTGGAGGTTATGCTTAATTTTTTCTTAAATGCTTCCATTATACCTTTTCATAAATGCTTTACCAGATAATGCCAATGGTGTTACTTCTTTTTATTCATATAACATAACTGTAAAACTTCTTGTTTAAATGTTACAGTTCTAAAGGGTAAGGAATTCTCCCTTTTCAAGGAGTTTAATAGTTCATAGCTTAGAAACTCACCTCAGTTTTGTAATTTAAGTAAAGGAGGAGGGGAAAGATTAATAGCTTTATTACTGCTTCTCACTTATGTGGAACTGAAAGTAGAAATGGTGTTCTAAGGGCAAGGGGTGGAGCTGCTGCTGTTTGTGAGGACATGGGTTCAGGAAAGTTGACTCTTTAGGACAGTGGCATGAATGCTTGTGGATTTGGGCTTTTTTTGGTGGCAAAAGGGAGGGCTTTGTCGGACTTCTTTTAAAATTTAGTTTAATTTGTTTTCTAGCATCCCGTAGTTACAAGCATGATGAGTTTCTGTGAAAGTCCACAGTGTCTGTGTTTGCTTGCTAGGACTGGGGGAGAAAAAATCCCATCAATATTAAGAACATATACTTTTGGTTAATTTAAGCATCAGTTATGTTTGAGTGTGGTGTTTAAGGTGGGCCATCAAACACCATTTTAATGTAATTTTATGACTTGGGTATTTATTACCCATGTAGATAAATGTGACCATGTTTAAGTATAATTTTGTGAGGAGATTAAGCTACTTGTTTAACAGCTATTCTTTCTCTCACCTCTCCCACACTTCTGATTTGCTTCCTTGCAAATCTGTCTGCAATTGACCAGATGGTTCGGGTTTCAGGCGTAATTGCGTTCTCATGAGTTTTGTGAAAATTGACAGCTGAGCGGAGGAGAGAGACCCAAGCTTGTGCCTCAGCTGAGGGTAGTGCAGGCAGACTGTGCCATTGTATGGCTTGTTTGACATCTGCTGCTTGTTCAAACAGTACATCAATGATTCAGGGTTTGCCACAGTGCCAGCATGTCTTGTCCATCCTGTTGGGGAGAAGGAGGTTAGATAGTGGGTTTTTGGGAGATCGGCATTTGTTACTTCTGCTTCTGGAGCAACACATTAACCTGGCAGTGGCAGATGGTGCTGGAAGCAGCATCCTTTCCTGTGGGGTTTAGTGCACCTTGCTTATCATAGTCTTTTGGATCCAAAAGGCATATACAGAAAACTCTTTACTCAATACTAGGAAAAAGGCTAACTGGTAAAAGAACTTAATATATTGAGCTTTTAATATCTTCTGCTTTATATTAAACAGAAGTTCACATAGCCTCCTACAAAGAGGACTAGAAGGACATTAACCTGTCTGAAACTCCATCCTGATTTTGGGATAGTGTTAATTTTCCTCCTAAAACCATATCAACCTGTCAGGAAAGAGCAGTGATGCTCAGATTACTGTAGGCAGGTCAGAGTCAAAGAAGAAATCAGTTGTGAATCTGACCCAGGGACATGCAGAAACATGAAGGTCAAGGTATATATTTGAGTATATTTGGGAAAACCTGGAAGAAAGCAATGGTGTGGATTGTAAGCAGCGTGGGAGTCTGTCAAGAAGGGTTCTTGATAGTGGTTCAGGAAGGAACCACTATTGCGCTCTCTTAAAGGCATCACATTAGAAGTGTGGCCTCTTGAGTTTTGTACCTGAACTTGTCCTATTTTGATATGTATAAATATATATAGATGGCCTGGCAAACCTCCAGCTCTGATAGCTGCCAGTTTGCTTTCCAAATGCATTCTTCTTTCTTAGCCATTTTTATTTCCTGTGGTTATCTCTGGCATGAAATTCAGTTGTTGTTGCTCCTGTCAGCAGCATTACTTGGAAATAAATAGAACCATAGCCTATGTATACATTAATAGAGAATGAAGGACCTCTGAGGTTCAGTTTACATTTGTAAAAATGTTTCCAGATGCAGGCATGGTTAATAAAAATGTCTGCTAAATCTATTGCATGGAGTGGATGACATGAAAATGAACAGATGAATATTTTTTGTATTTGGAACTCTTCCGTTTGTATTATCAAACCTAATACTTTGGTCTTCTAACGTAGTAACTGAGGAAGGGAATGGAACAACAGCGAGGTCTTTGCCCAGGTAATTCTGTTGTCTTGGTTAATGCATCTCGAAACACTTAAGATCATTTGATGCCTATTTTGGGCTTCTGGAGTTTGACAAGATTTCTGCAGGCTTCAGGAGCACTTCTGTTCCTCTTTCAAAGGGAGAAAATACTGAAACATACCTTTTTTTCCTTAATTGCTTACATTCTCTGATTTGCTTTAGCAGCCTACTGAATTTAAAAGCTAAAATGCAGAGCTGAGTTCATGTAACCTCAAATGGTGTTACTGTGCATCACTGTAGGAAGGCAAAGGGTTATTCTGGGTGGCTGCTGTGGGAAGGAACCCTGGCAGGTGGCCTCCTCCCTTCTTTTCCAGTCCTATTACTACCCTTTCCTGATACTTCGCAAGAAGTGTGTAGTAAATCTGGCTGTCTGGTCACTCACTGGGCTTGACCTGAGGCAGTGAAGAAGTATGGAGGATTTGGTTAGATAGGTAGAATTCCATGTTTGAATGGTATTGACCAAATCTCTTACTCTGTGGGAATGCTAGACTTCTGTAGCCTGACAATTTTTTTTTCTTTCTATTCTTTTTTTTTTTTTTTTTTTTTTTTTTTTTTTTTTTTTTTTTTTTTGCCTAGTTTTCTTTCTGTTTGAAGAAAAAGTAATTTGTAAGACTTCTGACAAGAGTTTCAGGAGTGGAGTAAGCCAAGGCATTAGTAGCCACAGATCATAACAAGTTGCATTTAAAGTGCTTGTGGTGCCCATTGCTACCCGCAGACTTGGAGTATTCACATTAATCATTTAATTGTAAAGCAGAAGTTTGAGAGTCATCATATCTTCTTTCATTTGTGGCACCCTTCTGTATTTGAAATGGAGAAGCCCATTTCCACAGTCTTTTTCACAGCTCTGTTGTTCAACCCCTTTATGGGTGCTCTCCAGAGAAACTGCTCTGCACTGAAGTAGTTTTTAATTGGAGTACCCTGAAGGCTGCTCTTTTTCTTTTTCTGTTCCCCAACATTCTGTCATTTGTCATGTGCTGTCATTTTCACTGTTTATTCCAAATGTGTAGAAACTCCTTTTTATTTGAGCTGGGGAGTTCTTTTTTAATGTGAGGAGTGAAAAAAGAGGGAGAAAGAGAAGCCTCAATTACTGTCATTGCAGCAACATATTTCACAATTGGAACTTGTGTATTTCATTGAAAGGTGTATTCAATACTGGTCTGTGCACCGAGGATGAAGGATAGGAACTGGAACCATCCACTCATAATGTCTGAATAAATTTGTTTCTAGAGAGTGACCATTTTATGTTAGTAGAAAGTACTCCTGAAGTTCCAAGTCCCAGTAGTTCCAAGTAGTGTCTCTTGGCCACAAATCCTGCTGCAGTTGTCAGCAGGTGTAAGAGGATTGTTTGTTTCATAATAGTAACTGATGCCAGAGAGCTAAAATTTCTGTAAAATTAGGAACAGTAAACTTTCTGCTGCTGCTTTGAGATATATTAGCTAGAACAATATAATGAGAAAGGCTGTTTTTTCCCGCTATTTACTTAATTTGTGATAGCCTGACTATGCTATTAAAGGTATTATTTCTGATGTTACAATGGGCTTCTGCTTACTCTCAACCTGATACCTGGCCACACACTTAATTCTTAAAAGTTGCTGAACTGGTATAGGATAACCTGGGGCAAATGTAATAAGAGGTTTTGTTCTCTTGAATCATTTGTTGTGTCATACTAACAAAAGTAATACTTAAGTTCCCAGCTAGAATTGGTGTCATACGCATCGCAGCATGCTTTTCAAACTTAATGTGGCCTCTTGTTTTAATAGTGGAATTTGCATAAACAGAAACATAAAACCAAATCTAGGAATTTGCTATTATATTTATTTGCATCTTTAGCTTTTAATTGGTTTACGATTAAATTATTTCATTAAATTTGTGGTAACTGAACATCATTTCCCCCAGCCTTTATAAAATTTGTCATTTGGAAAATACTAACCTGGTATCTAACAAGTCCAAGGGACAATGTTTTCACAGTTCTTGTTCATGTTACAGCTTCCTTGTTGTAAAGACTGTTATTTTTAACATGGATGAGATGTTGTTTAAAGTCCTTGGAACATAACGGTGGAAACATGTAAAGCTTAGCTTAAAAGGTTTGTCTTTCTTTCTTGCATCTGTATCCAGTTATTTTTCATTCTTTGCAAGCCTTTCATTTTTAAGCGTCCTCCTCCACGCTGCAGCTTGAGAATGTCCAGTGCCTGGGTGTGTTCTGTGGTATATGGCCACGCTGTCCTGCTGCAACTGGGGGAAGGCACAGAGGTGTGTGGGTGGAGAAGACAGTAATGCTGCAGCTGTTGATTAGTAGCCAGTTTTATGGCTTGAGGATATTGATTTCCAGATTATGCTACATCTGCGTTCTCAGTGTTCTTGTGATCATTCAGGCACTCAGTAGCTGTTTTTACTGTCCAGGCTTGACTACGTTGAAGAGATTTAAATGGTCAATGTCCTTCAAGTGGAGACAAGCTCCTCAGTGCTGAGGTCACTGTAAGGAGACAATAAATAAATACACCAAAGGGCCTTTTGCCTTTCCCATGTAGGCTATTTAACCAAGGTAATCTAAAAGTAAATTGTTTTCCAAATACATCTGGCACTACTTTGTGTTATGATTATTTGTACTGGACTATGAGCTGGGCTGAAAGACATCAGCTGTATAACAAGACATTGTCATGTCTGGTGGTAACTTTGGCAAGAACTGAAGAATATGAAGAGGTAACTGCAAGGTCTCAACTTGGTTTAGGTAAACAGAAGGTAATGGTCAGAGCTGGGATATATGGGTGGTTTGAATAGTTAGAATCTTGATTTACAGTAATAGTATTGTTTTCTTGACTTGAACCTTCAGCCTGTGATTAAAGTCATGCAGTTTGCTTCCCTTAGAAGGAAAAGCAGATTAAGATCTGTTTTTGTTTGTTTGTATTTAATCAATATGACTTATTTAAAGAATATATGAAATACCATGTTTTTGTGAGCCTGGTTGATTTGAATGCTGAGAAAATGCTTTCCTTGCTTAGTAGTGTAATTAGGTTTTTTTTTAATGTAGCTTTAAAAAAGTAAATAAAAAAACTTCGAAAAGCATGGTCTTAGTTCTTAACTGGTGTCACTCTGGCAGCTTTTCTTGATGTGTACCCTCTTGCTCAAACCCTTGGCCACACCTGGTCCCGGTGGTGCAGTTCAGAGCTAAGCAGTTGAATGCTTGGGGGCTGAGCAGGCCTTTTCACCATACTATGCATTAGGGTTTGTATGTAGGGAGGCATGAATGCCTCACTTGGAGTTTCAGGCAAAGAAAAGGCTTTTTCTTGTATTAAGAAAAAGCAATGTTTGCTCACTTCCAATCTGACTAGTTCTCCAGTTCCCATGTTTCATAAACCTCAAGGCACTTCGGAGATTTTCATGATACCAGAAAACTCTTGATGTGTTACCTCTCTAACTATTATGTAAGTGCACTAGAATAGCTATGTTTTGTCAGTTTCCTATGAGATCCTGCTTTCTCTCTTCTTGCAACCCAGTGAGAGTTTTCTGCATTCTGCATGCCTTTTACCACAGAGAACCTCTTGTGTAGTGCTCTGAAAAGTTCGTGGTCCCAAATCATAAAGTAAGTTAAAACTTTCAGTGAAAAATATGAATGAGACTTACAGTATCTTTGCATTGCTGGTCACCCTCTCCAGTCCCTCATGCAATACATAATAACTAAATTTGGCTGAGTTCTTCTGCTGTCTCCAGAAAGACTTGGTATAGCATGGCCTTGGGATATTTGTTGGAAAATTGCTGCATATGTCATGTCATTTCTGCAGCTGTATTTTTTGGGAAAAGCATCTGGAAAGCTTCAAGATGCCCTGGTTTTCTTGTTATTACATTGGAACGTTGCGATCTGCAAATCTTGAAAGGAGAGGAAATAGCCATCTCTTCTTGGGCAGGTTCATTGCTATCTGCCACCAGGTACTTGCTCTTTAAAGCCCTGCTTTCAGCTGGGCTGACTGGAGGATCTAGATGAAGTGAGAGCAGAATTTTCTGTATGGCTGGAACTGTGGCTTTAGAAATACCTCAAGTCTATTTTTTTTTTCCCCCTACTTAGAGTATAAACCAACAATTTTGTGGAACTTGATAGTGGTAGAGTTTGTTCCCTCTTAAGAAACAATGAAAATTTCATGCAGTCTTTATCAGGATTTGATTTTGAGCACCTCAACAGTTACCAGTAAATATACTTGAAATTTCTGTAATAAATCCCTTCAAGTCTTAAGAATTGCTCCCAGAAGCAGCCAGGACTCATATCTGTCCACTTCAAAAGCAGAAAAATCTAGTGTGGATTCCATCCACCTATTTACCAATGATAATAGATTATTCTTATCCTTATTTCTTTATAGCCATCAGACTCTGCTCATGTTTTATTTTCTTCTTGAAACAGCATTACAGATTTTTCTCAATTATTTATTTAAAGCCTTGCTTTTGGCATGCAAGTGCATTTTTTTTCAGTGATTCTTTGTCCAGTTTCCCCATTATTTATGTTTTTCTGGATTGCACAGTGCAGACGCTGTTTCTGTGATATAAGAAGAAAATTTGATCCCTAACAGAGTCGTGCAGTATGCACCTCTGCAGAAGCAGCTGAACAGTTGAATGGGAGCTGTGGGAGTGCTGTGTTCCTGTACTGTGACTTGGGGATTATTAGTTTTGGCCAGCTTGTTCTAGGCTGACCAGTTGACATCAGCGTTATGAGTGAACAGCTGAGGCTGCAAAGGAGGTTTCAGCCTTCCCCCTACTTTGAGAGTTCTACAGGCCCACAATTTCACAAGTCATTTGTTCTGCATACACCATTATCCTAATGGGATTTTTCACACATTTGGCTTGGATGTACTGTTTGTGGATATTGATGACACAATCTGAAATGTGTCCCTTTACTCTAGGGCCAAAAGCCTTGGCTCTCTTTTCTGGGCATTGTCTCCCCTGGAATCTGACTGGGTTTTGTCTGACTGCTTTAGTCCTGTATCTATTAGCTTTTTAAGGCTGTGTGGTGTGTTGGCTGTACTTTTTGAGTCACCTTAACAGTTGAGGCAAGTGCAGTACCTTATGAATGAGTCTTTTTGGCATCACAGGGAGTTTCACATAATGGAAAGACAAGCAGCATGTTCTAATTAGTAATGCATACCATTTCTAGTGACTCAAAAGGAAACTGTAGTAATGGTATTGTAGTTTTTCATACTGCCTCTGGGTAATTTCTGCTGTCTAGTCAGTTGATTCTGTGAAGACAGCTCAGGCTATTGCTAGGATGCAGTACTTTAACTGTGACAGAGGGTGTGCTTTCAGACTGCTCTCTTAGGGAGAAAATCCTTTCTTTAGTTTGCTTTCCCCAAATAAATCCAAAGCCCACTAAAAATTGTCACCCCATCCCTGCCCACATAGTGGGTCTGTAGTCTCTGTGACACATGGCTACAAAAATTTTGTACCAAGGATGTTTAATTTTCTCTTGTACTTAAGCTTACAAAAAAGAGTGGGGAGGTTGCAGGTTTTTAGCATGTTCTAAACATGTTTTTTAAAAGAACAAAACTCTACATTTGCTGTGCTTTAGAGACCACAACATGCCTAAAAAGTTTTTCACAGCAATTTTGAAGGTAACCTAGGTGACTTGTAGTGGTTATGCTTTTCTTGTTGGGCCAACCAGACTTGCCCAGCAGGTCTTCCAGCGTAGCATACCACAGTTCTGTAAGGATTCATCCTGGTTCAACTCGTGCTTGCTGCCCCATCATGCCATCTTCTGATAGCCCTGATTGTGCTGGCTTGCCCCTTCTAGTTTTGGGGTTTTTTTCCACCAGCATATACTGTCCCACAATGTTGCAGTGACTCTCTTCTGCTTCTCAAGTATAAGAGCAGCTTAGGTAACTATTTTAGATAAATATCTTGGATAAAGATAATAAGGAAAGTAATTGAGGCCTTCCCACTTTACATGTTGGAGTTTTTTGTTTACTTGTTATTACTCTAAGTTTCGTGTTTGAGTAGGTGTCACTAGCTATATCTGAGTGTTAAGTAGTAATTTGAATATCTTGGTGTTCAAGTAATTTAAAGTAGTTCAGTTTCAATCTCACTGCTTACATGTGTTATGTTTGTCACACAGACAAAACAGTCTTTATAGAAGAGTTCATTTTTCCATATATACCTAAAGATAAAAATATTTAAATGAAGATCTTCAGATGAAGATATCAAGACTTCCTAGTAGTGAACACAGTGGCTTATTTTGGCTAAAATGCATTGTTGCCTCAAGTTCTGCTGTTGGCCCCACTTTTTTGCCTGAGTTTGATGATCCCAGATGAATCATGCTTCTTTCTTGTTAAGATTTGAACTGTCTTTCAGAGTTACGTCTTTGCTGCAGTTCTGCAGCAGTAAGATACAAAGCTGTTACCAGTTTTCATTTGCAACATGTACTTTGTGATTGTAAAGGCTGTTCCTTCTCATGCTGCTGGATGAAGTTGTAGGTTTTGTTGTAGCTGTACACATCTGCTAAGAGAAAGTTCTGTTAACACTGTGTTTTAGCTCCTGGTGTCAGGCTGTCAGAATTTTGTTTAGGTTGGAAAAGAGTTCTGAGGCTCATACAGCTGAACTCCCCTGCTCAAAGCAAGATCAGTTTGAATAGGTTGTACAGGTTCATGTCCTGTTAGGGCCTGAACGAGCTAGCTCCAAGGATGGACATTTCACAACCTCATTGTGCAACCTGCAATACTATAGTAAAAATGTTTTGGTGGTTTGGTTGTTGGGATTGGTTGTTTTTGGGTTTTTTTTGCCTTGTGTTGAAGTGGGATAGCCTTTATTTTTTATTTGTCCCTATTACCTCTCAACCTGTCACTGGACACCGCAGGGAAGAGTCTTTACACTTCTCTCTGTGCCCCTATCAGGTACTGACACATGGGTATGATTTTTCCTTCTGAAGCCTTTTGTTCTTCAGGCTGAACAGTCCCATCTTCCTCACTCTCACCTCCTATGAAAGATGCTCTGGTCCCTTCATTATCTCAGTGGCTCTTTGTTGTGGTTTAACCCCCGAGCCCCATGCAGCTGCTGGGTCCCTCCTCTGCCAGCAGGATCCGGAAGAGAATTGAAAGTAAAAGTGAAAACCCATGGGCTGAAGCAGAGGCAGTTTAATAGTTAGTAGGGAAAGCAAAAGCTGGGCACACAAGCAAAGTAAAACAAGGAGGTGTTTCTCCACTTCCCCATGGCAGGCAGGTGTTCAGCTATCCCTGGGAAAGCAGGGCTCCATCACACAAGTGTTTGCTTGGGAAGAGAAGCACCATCATGCCAAACATCCTGCATCTTCCCTCTTCCCCCCAACTTTATATACTGAGCATGAAATCATATGGTATTTTCTGACTTGATTCCAGGAGGGAACAAATTCTCCAGCTCATGCAGCAAATGGGTATTTTTTGTAAGATAACAGTAGTTTTTAAAGGGAAAATAAAGACAGAAGGGCCATAGCACTTTTATTCCTGCTTGTCGGTGTTTGCTGAGTCAGACCCTGTTTGTCAGCTCTGTTCCTGCTTGCTTAGTGGCACAGCAGTAGTGATGGGGCAGATGAGGATGGGTAAAGTACTATAGCAACCTGCTGAGTTCAAGTTATTAAAAATACAGAGCCTCAGCCAACTGTTATTTGCTCAAATGGGTTATAAGGGTAACAATAATAGGAAGCTTTGTATTTGCAGCATATTTTCCTTACCCAGCAGTACTGGTATGTTTTTTTACCAGAGAAAACCAACACCCTTTCCTCCTCTCTTGCTCCTCTGTAGTACTTGACCTTTTGCAAAAAAGCATGCTGGAAATGTTGTTAGTGGTATTGTAGTCCAGAATTTTTGCTTTCAAAGTAACTTTTCTTTTTAATTCTAGAAAAAACAGGCTATTTTTCATAAAGCAGTCTTACAGATAAAGTTTTCTTTGAGATTAGGTTATGTTTTGCCTTGTAACAACAGTTAAATTACTTTATTAGTTTCAATATAAAGTACACTGAAAAGGACTTCTAAGATACCAGCTTAGGGTAGTCCAACATCAAATTTCCCTCTTGTTAAAAGTAGACATCAGTGTTATGTGTGAAACTGAAATTTTGACTCTTGCATTTTAAAACAATGGAAGAGTATCATATGGATCCAGTATTTAAAGTCACGTGCTTAATTGATGAGAATCCTTTTTCACTTGTAAAAATCATTCCTGTGGATAAAGAGACCAAAATACAGGGCTCACAGCTTTGTCTGAAAACAGGTCTAGTTAGGCAAATGCTGACCTCTGTGATGAGAGATAGTCTGTGGTGTTTCCATCGTCTCTTACCTTACACTTGAAACACAAAGTGCAGAGTGGTAAAAAAAAAAAAAATTGTATGTCTTGGCTGTCTCTTAAAATTTTGAAATCCATACTCTCTCTTTAAGGAGGAATAAAAGATGTCTGGACCAAAATTCCATGGGACATTTTCTTCATACAATAGGTCTTGTGGTCAATGATTGTCAAATTAGGTTTCTTTCCATTATGTAGTCTTAGTAAGCTGCAAATCTTGTATTTGCACTATGTAACAACCTCAATGAGATCCTTCTATTCAGAATCTCTTAGGTGTTTGTTTTATGAAAATATGATTATTTGCTTCTATCACTTATGGCATTACAACTTTTTGGTCATCCCCAGCGTTTAGAGGCTTTTGACCATGAAAAGGCAAAATTTCAACTTTAGCTTACATCTTTTTTTTAGTTTATGGTAGTCTTAAAGACAGTTCTGTACATTTAGTCTTTATTTCATATTGGAAATAGACATTTTTGAACGTAGGTTGACATTATTTCTTTTTACACTGCAACTGGGAATGACCAAAATGGTACAGGATGTCAGCTTTGCACATAAACTGGAGTGGTGGCAGTTAAGCTGCAGTGTATTTACTCTTGGCTCAGGTTCACCTGTCTTTTTAGAACCTTGGTGACAGTGTGCTTCTAACTAGGTAATTTTCTGTGTGCATACTTTAAAACTTGTCAGGATAATTTCAACTTTCAGGCCTGATCATTTGATTGCAGTGTTCCTTAATAACCTTTACTTGTGCTGATATTTTATTTTGAAATATTCTTTAATGGTGAGAAAAACTTTCCAGACTACCCCACTGTTTTGCTTCTCCTTGTAGGCTTCAGACAAACTATTTTTTTTCTCCTGGCCATTATAGTATCTGCAGTATGTAAGGTCTTAGAGCATTAGGATATTAGTTCTTGAATGCATTGATGTTCTTCTGGGTGGTTAATGTATTTTATGTGTCACTGGGGAGGAATGTGCTGTTCAGCTCGCTCCTTCTGCGAGTGCTCTGACTCATGAGCGTGAGGTACTTGAAAAATATTTCAGCACTCCATCTCCTTCTTCAGTCTTGCAGTTGCTTTTCTAAGAATAGAAGCAGCTAAACAGACAGCAGAGTTCCTTCTCAGCTGCTACAGTTCATTACCACTCTAGTCATGAAAGCTGACATCAATGGCAACCTTGACATCTCACAGTTCCCATTTACCTGTGTGGCTGCAAGCACTGTGACTACTAGTTCTACTCCTTGGGAGCAGGAACCACCATCTACAGCTGGGCTTCCAGTTCAGATGATCAAAACTATGAGCACCCAAGTCATGGGTGCATGTACATTTCCAGCAGTGTAATGGAAGCAGCATAAAATAACTCAGACCTCCAAAAAATGTGGAGGGTACGTCCAGTACAAGACGTGTTCCTGTAATAGTTAAGATATATTGGAGCTCTTCCTTAAATATCTTCTGTGGTCATTGCTTGTGTATTCTGACAGTATCTGTTAATTTAAAATTTTTCTCATCATATAAACTGCTTGCCTAATACAACTGCAAAATGCTGAAGCTCTTGAAATGGTATTGCCAGTACTTAAGTCAGGGAAAGAAGTTTGCTTCCTTGAAGATGAGCTAAGGTTTTGCTTTTGTTTTATTGATTCTCTTTCACATATGGGTAAAAGCAGTCCTCTCTTCAGCCACAAGTGTCATCTCTTGTGCCAGTGAATTATAGAAATCAAGTAAACTGTACCCATGAGGTCTTGAACATGTGCTCCAGGAAAATTAAGTCAGTCTGCAAAAGCAGTCATTGCTAGAGCCTGTTTCCAAAGGGAGCTGCTGTGCTTTAGGAGGAGCATGGTTCTTGGGTTGGTTAGAAAGGTGACAGAGCCAGAGCATCTCTGTTGTAGTTCTCTCCTGTTTTTAACACTCCTCACTGTTGGTTAATTGAAGTAAGAGGGTCAGTTGACTTAAGGGATAAATACTGTAACTACTAAAGTGCTCTTGTCCACAAAGCAGATGTGACTTTAAACTGTAAAAGGAAACAATGGAAGTTAAGGAGAACTGAGAACAAAAAGAAATTTGTGTTGTTTCATGAAGTGAAGCATAGAGGTGTGCAAAATAGTTGGTCACAAAAAAACAAAGCTGGTGATTGGGACATCTTAAACCCAGCCCTGGCTTAGTAACATAGATTGTAGGAATAACCTCCCTTTATTTATTTGCAGCCAGCTGCTGCTCTACTCCGAATTACCTATTTCAAGTGGTTTTTCTTCATGGAAATAAAGGGAAAAATTGTCAGTGCCATCAGTTTATCATTGTAAAATTCTGATCGAGTCACCTGTAAAGGACGCTCTTTTTGTTAGCAAAATCTGGCTTGAAATGACATGTTTAAAACCTAAAGATATGGATATTGTGATAGCCTTGAAATCAACAATACCTCTGTTAGGAAGAGTACATTCTTTAATAGAAGGAGGACAGTATGTTAAGTGAAGCCATGTTTAATGAGATATGAAATGGTATGTATGTACTTTCCCTCCTTTTCTGTGCTGTATTTTTATTCATCATCTGTACCTCTTGTCTGTTATTAAAACCAAGATACGAAATCTTCCTTGGCAGATGGAATTTTGGAAGGAATGAGTGGGATAGGAGGACCTATTTTTCTCTTTCCAGTAGTAATGTCTGAGTTCATGTTGATGTTTTTAAATGCCTTCTGACCCTAAAATGCATGCTTAATAAAAGTAAAGGACTAACTGTATGATAATTAGCTCAGTCCATTGTTTGTTTTCCTTTTTTTTTACTGTAGAGAACCAATTCCCAGAGATAAATACCTTAACTTTTTTGTGAAGGGTAAAAAACATCTAAGTAGTATTTAACCTCTGGCATCACTTCTGGGATTTGGTAATGCTAGCTATCGAAGAATCCTGTCTATTAAGGAGAGACAAATTAATTGAACAACTGTACATAGTCACTCCAGTTGAAACACGCTTTGACAAGTCATTTGTGAATAACAGTAAAGCAGGATTGTAACTTGCCAGATATAAATGCTTGAGTAAGACGGGAAATGTTTAAAACCTAGAAACCTGGTTGTCAGGCATTAGTCACTGCTGAACACCTAACAATAACATTCTTTCTGCTGGATAGCAGGGTGGCTTTTGAGGAAAGCTGTTCCTCAGTAATGCTGTTTATTTGTTGCTTAAGGTTTCCAAGCGATCAACAAAAGGTAGTTCTGTTCATTTCTAAGAGTTGCCAGTCTGCAGCTTCTTGGAACAAGTTGTCATGAAGTCTTGTGACATGGATACAAGTCATCAGAAAGAAAACAACCAAAGGATGGATCTGAAAAGGCAGGGTCCTGTAGCTGAGGAGGAGCTGTGCACCAGCAGCACAGTTTGGGAGCTGACCTGCTGGAAAGCAGCTCTGCTGAGAATGACTTGGAGGTCCTTCTGGACAACAGGCTGTCCTTGAACAGCAGTGCCCTTGTGCCAAGAAGGCCAAAGCTGTCCTGGGATGCATTAGAAGGAGCATTGACAACAGGTAATCCTGCCCCTCAGCTCTGTTCTAGTGAGGCCACATCTGCAGTGCCCTGTACAGTTCTGGGCTCCTCAGTACCAGAGAAAAAAGGAGCTGCTGGAGCTGGTCCAGTGGACTTCTACAAAGATGATGCAGGGACTGGAGCATCTCTCTTAGGAGGAAAAGATGAGAGAGATGACTGAGAGGGGACCTCATCAATCTACTTAGGTATCTGAAGGGAGGTGTTAGAGGATGGACCAGGCTCTTCTCAGTGGTGCCAGGCAGTAGGACAAGAACAATGTGCAGAGACTGATGCACTGGAAGTTCCACCTGAACATGAGGAAGAGCTTCTTTACTGTACAGTGACCAAGCACTGGAAGAGGCTGTCCAGAGAGATTGTGGGGTCTCCCTCACTGGAGATGCTCAAGGACTGTCTGGGCACAATCCTGTGCTGTGTGCTCTGGGATGACTCTGCTTGAGCAGAGAGGTTGGACTGCATGAGCCACTGTGGTGCCTTACAACCTTACCCATTCTGTGATTCTGTGGAAAGTTCTACAGTGACTTCTAAACTTCTCCCCGTTTTTAGAGAAAGTTGTGAATATTGTGTGGACTCAAGTCCAATAGCAAATAAAGTGGATATCCAAATCAATTACATGTTTGCATCTACTGTAATTTTTAGGTGATTTGTGTTTCAATAGTTGTGATTAGAATGCTTAAGGTCACTTCCCTGATCTTGCCATAAAATGTCAGTCTTTTAAACTCAGTACCTTTTGAAATAATAAGTTAGATGTAAGTTGTCATGAGGCTGAGGACATCTGTGCCAATTCTCAGGGCACACACTGTAACTACTGACTATTACAAGGAAGAGATGCTGAAAATTTCAGAGCATTTTTTAAGTTTTAAATACAGTATGCAAAATGAAGTTGTTCATATTAATGTCTGGGCAGTTGCACAGATCAGTAGACTGCCATTCTTCCAGGTATATTCAAAACTATAAAATAAATCTACTGAATTTTTTGTTAGGTTAGTAGTCCTTTGCTCAGCATAGTGACATACTGTAATTGAAGTGCTTGAATATTTATTCATAGCAGCACTTGCATGCAGACAATTACATTAAGGACATGATTACAAAGTAGCTAAGTGTCTCAATAGCTACTAATAGTTCAGTAAAAATATGAGAAAAATTCTATTACTTTTGTTCCCTTCTTTAAGTTATATAAGGATTGGATCATAAAAATCTAAATCTGCAGCTCATTAGATGAAATACTTTCTTGATGTTCTACATCTTGGACTTCTTTTTATGAGAGAAGGATAAATATTTCTGTTTTGGGGCTCATGTAATTGCAAGGAAAATTGTCTTCATCCTTTTGCTCACAACCTGAAGTCACATGAAGTCTCTCTTACAGCTACTACAGTCATATCTGTATTGCCACATTAAAATTATTTCCTGCTCTTTCCTCCCTTTACGTTATTTTGCTATGTTCAACTGCATTTGCAGAAGTCTGATTGTTGTCAGGCTGTAGACACAGAACTACTGTCTTTAAAAAAATGTGCTCTGGCACAGAAAGCTGTGGAGTGAAGTTTGCTGGATCTTGGGCCCCCAAGTGACAAATATTTGTCTTTGAGCTGTTTTTTGTCTTCTTAGAGTAGAGCAAAGCAGTGTTGTTGGTTCTGCTGCCATGCAGCTGGGGTTTTGATTTCCATGTTTCCAACTGCAGCGGAGACCTGTAATAGTGCAAGTATTTCTTAAAGCAAAAGGTTCTCCTTTGTGTGCAGAGGAAATTGATGATAAGCATTTATTCCCCACACTGAATTTAAAGGGACACCATGGACTTAAAATGCTATAGACTTAAGGTTTGGGTTTTTTCTCCTTTAAAAAACTGTAGTAATGACAGTGGTTTTTCTGCACGCTTTGGTGGTTTGCTGTTCTCTCTTCAATCCAGAGATGCTCTGTGAAGGACTTGCACAAGGTGATTCTCTTCTCCTTGATAATCAGGTCAATCAATTGACCATAAAGCATTATTAAGCACAAGAGACAGCCTGATTGCCTGAGGAGGAATGATAGAGGGAGAAGAAGCTAGAGGAGGGCCAGGATGCACTGGGATTTAATAACCCACTACCTGTCAGCTGAGTGGCAGAAGTTGAGCTGTTATCCTGGCTGGTTGATAGGTAAAATGAGTGAGTAAATCAGTTGAAGAATTAAATCAAACTTCATTTTTCTTCACCTTGCATTTGGAGTGGGATCACATAGCCCACCTTTTTCTTACTTAACAGCTGAATCCTGTTAGTGCATTGTGAGCTGTTTGTTTTATACCCTCTTGTATTTAACAACAGTAGGTAAAACAGGTAGCAAGAGAAGTTTTTTTTCACCATATGTCTTTTACTGGGCCTATCTGTAAGTTTCAAAGTCAGACATTAGTCTTCACCTGGTATGTTAAAAGTGTACATTTTTAGTAGCAAATTAAGCTTCATAAATTCTCCTCTTTAATTGTTTTCAATTGTATGCTGCTTCTCATTGCTTATATTTTTCAGTTATGACATTTATTTTAATCCATTGTAAGGTTAGATCTCTGAATCATTTTTGAAGAGCTTCATTTTAAACTGTTCCACAGTTTTAGATTGCTGTGTTCCTGGGAAAGATCTGTAATAAAGGAATGCATTTATTTTCTCTGAGTGATCTAGAAATAAGATCGTTTTGTTTGGAAACAATTAGCTACTTGTGAGAAACATGATTTTGTAGATACTTGATATATTTAGTACTTAATTTTTATTACTTTTAGAAAGCCACAGTTCAGTAAGACTACTGTATATTGGCTGCTTGATAGAAACACTGACATAATAATTTCCAAGTCGGTATGTGGTTGATTAGTTTCCCTTTAAAGCAATTCTCATTTCATCTTGGTTTCTTGCTCTGTGGGATACTGCCATACTGAGATATGTGAAATACTTGATAAGGAAGGTGTGCAGTCAGCTATGACTGCCACAGCCAAGCATTTTCCAGCTTTCATGGCATTAGAGAGGACATCACAGGGAATTTGCACATAGTGAGGAGGAGTAATAAAGGGGCTTTTCCAAGTTCGTGGTGAAAAAAATAAGGAAAGGTTTGTGCTTAGCTTTTCCAGGGAAAGAAGAGGAGGTTGAACATTATGGAATGAGTTGTCCTCTTCACCTTCTAGCAAAGAGACCTTCAACCTCTATTCTGATTTTGTCTACTTGTGACCAAATAAAGCATTTTATTTTTTTTATTTTGTGTTCAAGTCTCAATTCAGTACTAATTTTGGAGCTGTTAGAAGGTAATAAAGTGGCAATTTTCAGAAGTGTGGTGCTAATTGATTTCTTCAAGGACAGGGAAGCTATGCATGGATTATTGCTTCTTGTGATCAGTGTGTAGCCTATTACCTTTGCATCAGTTAAACCATCTATTAAAAGGCAGATAGTAAAGTAATTGGCCTGTGCTGAGAGTTTTTTGCTGCCTGAAGAACTTCTAACAGTACAAAAGAGTCAGTAGTGCAGGTGAAATCTCTCCTTCGTTGTCAGAACTGAAAACATTAGCCAGTAGGAACCACTTAAGGTATGTAAGAAACAGAAAAAATTATAGCCTACATGCACAGGCAGTGCATCTTATTTTTCTTTTGGAACTTCATAGAGCTCCTCTGCCTGTTTATCCTTTCCCTCTACCCTGAACTGCAGTGTCCATCCCTCTCATGGAAGAAAGACAGACTCTACTCACTTGTCTCTTTGCCCCAATAGCAGCATTAGACATATTGTGGTCTTAGTTTACAGCACACATTTCCTAGTTTCCCATCCTGTGCTCTTTGAGAGGCAGTCTTCTCTTTCTCCACTTAGTTACTTCATGATGATGGAACTATCAATTTTAACCCCTCTTCCTAATCTCAGCATGGTTTTGATAGTCCATGTAAGTGTTGGATGCTGAACATCTGTATCTTCCTTCTGACATCATTCTTGCCCCTGGAGCATCTGGTCTCTGGTCTACAAAATATGAACTAATAGGTTATGTCATCTGAGCAGCATTTTCTGAACCCACTTCCTTGCCTATAGCTAACTCACTTGGATTTGAATGAATGACTTTGTTTAACATAGCATTTTAAACCTAATGATCCAAATACAGATTTTTTTGTTTTGCTTTTACTGGAGTAGAATAATAATAGTGAGTGTAGAAACAAAAAAAAAACTTGCTAAATTTAAAAAAAAACAAACAAGCCCAGCCAGCAAAACCCACTGTTGGCAATATAATTTTCTTTTTAATCTAATGAGGTGAGATGAGATAGATGAATACGAAAGCTGGGTCAAAAAGCTTATGTAATTTTCAGACCCTAAATGTAGAATGGTGTAATGACACAAAAAGATCAATCTCTATGCACATGTTCTGGTAGAGTATTTTTGTTCTGTTTTTATTCTGTGCATGCAATTTCAAAGCTGGAGTACCCTCTGCTTGAAAAAATGGTCTTGCTAATATTCCTGCGTTATGCTATGTGCCAATTTAAATTGACATGTAGCATGTAGGCTTCTTTATGATTATAGTCTGGGTGTGGGGTCATTTTGTTTTCTTCTGTTGACAGAAAAATTTCTGTGTGCTCATTGTTAATTTACCTTTTTTTTTCTTTTTTTTTTAATAGTAGTGGAATGGGGTGATGATGTTAAAGCAGTGTCAGAAGATGAAGCCATGGTGCTGGTGAACCACCAAGCGACGGGTGACGTCTGCACTCTGATGATGTGCCTTCAGGATAAAGGCACGGTAGGCTGCATCCGGGGCAGGGGGTGGCTGCTGTGTGTGCTGTATTCCCTCAGGACTGCTTGCATCCCTCTGCTGCCCTAAGGGCTCACTTTGAGGAGTTAACCCACCAGATCATCTCAGGGGGGAGCTTTTGGTTTGAATTTGGTCCAGTGTGGCAGCCAGTAGCTTGGAGCAGGTACAGACCCTGAATGTTGTCTTTGGAGAAGGTCAGATGTGAGCTGAGTCACTGTGCATCCAGTCAAGGTTAAGGCAGAGGGAAGCAGATCTCCTAGGAGGTAGTCATGTACTTGACTTTCTCCTCTCACCTCATGCCCCTGTGCAACTCAAGACAAATTTGCTCAGACCAGCACAGGTCTAGCTTCTTGGTTATGACTTTATTCCAGTGTGGAAAGTTAGAGCAAGCTGTGTATGGGATTTTGGTAGGAGTGGGGGCATGCCAAAGTTAAGATACCTAGCTAAGGTCAAAATTGTTTGAGCTCTTATTTCACAATCCCTTAAGCGTTTCTTGGTGAGAAGTGTAACTAATATTGATTGTTTCATGCATTACTGTTCAGAAAATTAATATCTAAGGAGTGGAAACCAGAGTATAGGATCTGAACAGGAGATCAAATTTATGTACAAATCAGGAAGAAGGGCATGTGTGCGTGATTAGGATGGGAGTCATACCTGTCAAGCTGAAAAAAATGCATCAGCTGTGTTTGTCTTAGTGTTGTCTTCTTTCTTGAAGTGTCTTAGTGTTGATTCCTTCATCATACCCTGAAGAAACAAGAAAACAAGAACTGTTTTTTGTTGCATCTGCACAATTTGTAACTGGCACTGTTTTTCTTAGTGCAAATTAATATAGTTACAGGTACACTTACTTTTATCAGTGATTTACCATGTTTTAGAAATTTTTCCAGATCTTGCTTATGAGAGCAAAGCTGATTAAAAAAAAAAAAAGCAAAAAAAACCCTTTTATACAACACAACCTCACAAAGTATGAAAATGGTGCTCAAGATGGAGCAGAGACTTTTCTTTCTTTCTTTCTACTCTAGTCTAGAGCAGGCTGTCTTAAAAGTACTTTTGATTGCTTTTATTTATTTCGGAATTAAGGGAATTTGTTATATATGGTATTCTGTGCTGTACCCAGATGAGTAGAATGACAGAAGAAACTCTAATTCCCTTCATTGAAATTGTACATAGGACAATCTTGTGGTAAAGATAAGACTGTCAGGGTGTAGTCATGTGGATATGTATGGCATATAATCTTGACCACTAGTTTATAGATAAAAGTCTAAGTCATGCTTGTCCCATTTGACCCCATAGCTTAAATATTTCAGCCAAGACAGAGTAAGTTTTAGTGAATGTAGGAGGTGCTAAAAATGGAGGGAGGCACTGAGATCACAAATAATCTTCATCATGGAATTTATTAACTTCACATGTTTTCAGAAAATCCCCAACATCAGGATTTTTTCCCTTAAGTAGTTGCAGTCATTGCTCTTGGAATGTACATATCCAGAGCTTAGTATGGCTTTGATGTTTTTAGCTAATAAAGAAATAAAACACTATGAGCTTCAATATGTGCTTAAAATACAGCAAGAGTAGTACAAGTGGCTGAAAATAATGAGAAAGATCAGGATAGTTTATCTTTGCTAGAACTTGCTGGATCAGGTGCTTTTAAATAGCATGCTTCATATTTCTGTAGAGAATTGTCTTTGTGTGACTGTGAAAGTACTGGAGGAAAAGAAACCTTCCTGTCCAGAAATAATCATTATACAGTGTGAAAATGCTTAAATTAGTCAGCTTTCCTTAAATTCAGTTTAAACTTAACATGGAGTCCTTCACAAGCTTGAAACTCCTCCTGCAGCCAGATTGTAGTTTTCAAGAATTCTTTTTTGTTCAGGAGGGTTAAGCTTATGCCAGTCCACAATTTCTTTTGCTTGCTTTTGCCAACCAATACAGACTAAAAACAGATGTAAACTGCAAGCACTTACACTTCAATGCTGTTTTTTAAAAAAAAAAAAAGTTCACTTAAGAATCAGAAGTGTTCAATTTAAGGTTCTGGATTTTTCTATGTAGTGAGGCAAACTCATGAGACAGTCTTGCAACTTGACAGTGTCCCAAGGGTGGTGTCAGGAACCATGATGGCATCTTTTTCTAGTATTTTATACATACTTAGATACCAGTGAGAGTGTAGTCTATCTGCTTTAAGTAAATTTAATCGCACAGAGCAGTAAGATAAAATACATGTTCTGAGATATTTCTGGTCTTTTAGATTCACTTACATGAATAAGAAAAAATTGGTTTTTACTAGAGAAGTAGAACTTTAGCTAAAAATTAAAATTTTAGTGGAAGGACTAGTGGCATTGTTTGATTAATACATTATACCATAATATAAAACAAACAGTAATGTTTCGGGTGCAGAAGTAACCTAATTATGCTTTTATTAAAGTTTGAGAAATTGTTCCAATTTCTTTGTGAAAGTAAGAGTTAAAAAAATTCAGTAAGTTGTAGTCTCATAAATATTTAAGATTGTGTTTAACAGAAGGAAGTTAAAATGTTGC
Source organism: Parus major (assembly GCF_001522545.3). Classification (NCBI taxonomy): domain Eukaryota; kingdom Metazoa; phylum Chordata; class Aves; order Passeriformes; family Paridae; genus Parus; species Parus major. Next base: position 21,747,690 of record NC_031770.1, read on the forward strand.
TATTACTGCTTTCTAACTGGATCAGGACTGATAAATGTGGGTGTTTTTTCTGATTTGGAACAGAAAGCAGTGCCAGGAAGGGTGCAGTGGAGACAAAAGTGCAGCCTGCAGTGGTTTGCATGCAGATTTCAAGTCGTGCTTTCTCAGGTTTCATTGTTAAGTTAGAGGTGTTTGAAAGATGAAAGTCAGTCTATCCAGGTTGTTTTGTTACCTGCGTAGACTGAAGTGAAAGTGGGCCTGTGAATAGGAGGCACCTAGGTTTTTTTATATTTAGTTGGTAAAAGCTTTTTCTAGCTTCTGAACTTAACCAGGGAGCATGAACGAAAAAGGACCTGAAGTGGCATCCAGAAGTTCCTTGAAACCATCAACAACACAAATTTTGAGTTTGTGTTCAAAACATTTCTGAATGTCTTTGTTTAAACCTCCTTGAAATGCAAGTGGTAAGAGGCTCACCTCTTGTTTCATTCCTGGGGATACTAAATAGAGAGGTCACTACATAGAAGAGTTACCAACAAAATTTTGCAGCGTCCTCTATTCTGTCCTTGGTAGCAGAACAAAATGAATATCCATTAATCTCATTTGCCTTTTGATTGCAGACAAGATAACTGTATCTTATTCTTTGAAGTGCTTTTTTGATCTGGTATGTTAGTATGTGTATGTATTAGTTAATACATAAAAACACTTTCTCTTTGTATTTACCATTGCCTAGGCTTACAGGCAGATTTATGATCACTGGGCTCTGAAGTTTGTGTCTTTGTAGCCACATGCAACAGATTTGTGTGTGTCTTAGTTACAGTTTGTGTGTCACACTTATCTTTGACAAAATCTCATCACTCCTCAGAAAGACTGAGGAAGCTCAGGGATGCTAGTTAGAAGCTCTGTTAAAAACCTAAAGCAAGGTGAGATGGACTTCAGACTTTGAAGAGCAGTGATCAACTTGCAGGATAAATCCACCATTATCTAAAGAAAAAGTGTCAAGTAGTATGGCAGAGGAGAAGCAGTAGCACTGCTAGGCAAGAGTGCCTCATCCAGAATTGCCATAGAGCATCTGGGTCCAGTGTTGACTCCTCAAAAGACACGTTTTCTTTCCAGCAGAGCAGTGTTAAACTCACTTATCTCCTCCAGTAAAACAGATTACGTTGCTTTAGCTTCTGCTCGATATAATAGAAAAGTAGTTGTCAAAATGCCAAAGTAGTACATGAACACTGGCAGGCCTTGAGTACTGCTGCAGGCTAAATCATTATTACTGGAATTTTGGTGGTGTTTTTGTCAAAGGATGTCGTTCCCTGCACCAGCCGGTCACCTTTGGGTGATGCGTGGGCATGAGCTCATTGTAGTGCCTTGAAGAGCAGTAACACCTCTGAGTGATGCTTTTTTAAACTCTTATCCTTAGGGGCACACCTTTTCTTTCTTGTTTTTTTCCATAAAGCTTTTTAATTTACTGAAATTGAAAAAATGTTAATGTCTGCAGAGAAGAATTTGGCTTTAAGATCCTCACTTTTATTTAACACAGGCCTGGAGAGAGCTGTAGGATAAACGATTTCGCCAATATTAGTTACAAGTAAGGAATTGTATCTAGGAACTAATTTTTGTTTTGTCACTCACAAATGCATAGTGTGCCTTTGGTCCTTTGGATGTATGGCATCTAGTAAGGAATACCACTGGCAGACAGGAAGGGATACTAGCATGTTATTTTTGTTTCTTAGGCTGATCTCTTTTGTGTTTGCCTCAAAGTGCATGAGAAAGATGCAAAGCAGAAGGTGCATGAATGGTCATCTGACCACCAGAGAAATGTCACAGTCCTTCATATTCTTTTTTGATAGTGGTAAATAGAAGAGTACTGTCTTAAGATGACTTCAGTTTCACTGAACTTGCACCAGTAGTGATGTGGCCTCATAACACAGGGAAAAGGCAGCCTAGCCTATGATTTGGAACATGGCAAAGACACTGGATTTTCCAGTTTTGGAGAACTGCTTCCTACCCTCTCAAAAACTACATGTAGGAGAGATCGAGGAAAAAGACCTCATGAGAAAAGCAGCTTTTCCCTTCTGTTGTTTACTTTGTTGGGAGAAATTCTCCCATTTTAAATCTCTAAGGATTGAACAGGTAAAGTAGCTGCCTCACTGTCCTGTAAGAAGTGATGGTCAAGTGAATTGATCAGCTCAAACTGTTCTTGTGTTCCTGCTGTGCTGCTTGACTGGGATGAGCAGCAGGCTCTGTTTAAGCTCTCAGGGGTACATGTGGCTGCTCTGCCATAGCTAAAATTGTAGAGCTGTATATTACATAACAAAAAAGCAGCTATTTAATTTTACTCTCAAGGGAGAAGCATAGCACCTGTGCTGCTTTATGTTTTGGACATAAAGGATCTTATTCTATTTATTTGCTAGTTGTATTGCTGTTGTAGGAGTTGACAAGAATGTGACCTGTATATTCATAATCCATAATTCTCTGCACTTGATAATTCACTCATTTTTAATTTATTTTTTTTTTTACTTTTCAGGTTGTCCGTCAGATGATGTGGCTGATGGATCATATTTTTAAATATACAAATTTTGGCATTGTGTCTCTAATCCATGGAGACTTCTTTATAAGACAGGTAAATGCAAACACATTATAGTGCTTTGATTTATCCTTATATATTTTGAATACTGTGGTGTTATGTGACTTATTTCTCACCTCCTGGTTGGTTTGCATGATGAAATAGCTATGCTGTAAAGTGTGTATTTGGGGAGGTCTGTGTTCTGAAGCTACTTTGTTTTCCAAGCTATTTTTATTATTTGCATAGACACAAATGACTGTGGAATACAGTTGTGAAGGGAGCCTATTGTGAGAGAGGTGTACAAGCAAAATACATGGGCAGTCCTTTTTATCTCTGGTTCTGAGCACACCTCTCATCTTTCCTTAGTGACCTTGAAGCCATGCAGAGAGTCTGGTTAGGTCACTGCTATGGCTGTAGAGTTTCAAATTAGGAAAGGCCAGGACCATCCCTTTTGATGATCAATCAAGGTGGTGATGGACCTGTGTAAATAGTAATTAATTTATTGTTGAAGGTTAATTATTATTTGAACATCAGGAAAGAATGTCTGTTGAACTCAGCATCTCAAATATTAATGAGTGAGACCCTCAGATTATTTTATACAGTTTGGGTAGGGTTTTTTGTTGTTAGGTGGCTGTTGATCAAACTGCACTCTCGAAGTAGAAATTCAGGAGGCAAATGAAAAGCATGAACCTGTTGCCAGTTATGAGAACTGCAATATCCATCATACATGTTTTTTTCCTCTCCTTATTCCTTTGTCTGGACATAAAATGTGTGGAGAGCCAGAGAGAATTAATGAATTTTCACACTGCAGAGAAGAAGTTAATTTACTCAGAATGAAATAAAGAAATGCTTAATCACAGCAGTACACAGCTGAAGTGAGATTTCTCACTAGAGAACATAGAGAACACTAGAGGCATAGTTAGAAAACCTCAGGCAAAATTAGATAAAACAAAGGTCTCTAGAGGCACACAACTGTGTATTGTGAGAGGATGGATGGAAGGAACAGGGTTGGATGCTTTGTAAAATATAAATCTGTTCCAATAGGTAGAATTTACAGCATGCACATTTCGAGGTCCGCAGGGTTGTCACCTTGTTAGCTGTGATTTCTGAATGTGGGGTTGCAATTCCAGTCACAAAACCAAGCCATCACTGAAGCACTTAGCAAAAACTAAGGCTTTTCCTCATTTTTGTAAAGTGGCTGATGTAGACAACATCACAAATACAATTATATCATTGTGAGTCTAGAGATAATCCAGTTGAAAATAAAATGTTTCTAGGCCATTAGCCTTTGGGTGTGGCAGAATACTTCATGTGAGTGAGTAATGGTCCTTCGCCTAACTCTGGAAAGGCTTTAGTAATATTTGGGTGGTTATGGTTCACTGTTCTTTTCTTAACTACTGTGCTATCCTGGAGTCCTGTGGTCTGATAAGAAAGGTCTGGCTTAACTGAGGATTTTTATATTGCTTTATAATTGCATTAATATGAGCAGACAGAGCCTCTTCCTTTCCTCTCATGTGGTCAGTCAGAAGTAATTGCAGTGGTGGGAATTAAATGTAGGAGAACCACTTTCACAAAACTCACCTTTAGTAAAATACATTCAACCCCACTACTCTTCCCCTCTTCCTGTGACCAAAAAACCCCAACTAGCCACCAAACAGTGCAATGTTTGTGGCATTTTTGTTGACATTTCAGAAAATTAAAATCACCTCTGCTGAGGAGAGTTCTAATTTTGCCCTCCTATGTCTTTTGAGTGATTTGACAAAGTCACTTTGGAGCACTCAGAAATGCTAATTAGTGTTAAGAGGTTCCTCTGAAAATTTGACTAACTTGGTGCATGCAGAGATGGGAAGAGGAAAGATTATTCCTGAAGATATTTCTGCAGTAATTAAGGATGTATCTTACTGTTCTGAAGAAGTGTCTTAATGCATCAAAGAGGAGAAGTGAGTGGGTCATTGGAGCAGTGCAGGTCTGAGTGAGGTCTGTGGTTCTGCTGTGGTACCCCAGCTGAGGCCTGGTCTGTACACCTCCAGTAGGTACTCTGAGGAGAGCATAGATTTTTAGTCTCTCAGAGGCTTATTTTTATCTCTGTAAAGAGAGAAACCTTAGAAACATGATAATTATGTCTTATGTTATCTCTTTTAAGCAATCATTTTATTTAGATAGTGTTTTATCCTTACAGGGGAGAACACACCGTGACCAGCAGCTTGTGTTACTCAAAGATCATCTAGAAAAATATTACAGGAGCCGCAATCGGAAATGGATTGTTTTATTTCCAGAGGGTGGCTTTCTTAGGAAAAGAAGAGAAACAAGCCAGGCATTTGCCAAGAAAAACAATTTGCCATTTCTTAAACATGTCACCCTGCCAAGACTTGGGGCAACACAAGTAATTCTGAAAACACTTGTAGCGCCGCAAGAAAATGGAACTCCATCAGGTGGAGATGCAGTGAGAAAAGGTAAAGATCACTGTATGGGTATAAAGCAAATGAAATGTCAAAGATCTGAGTTACGAAAAATGTTGTGTAAAATTGGTTTCTTCAAATATCAAATACATTTATAACGTATTTTATATGTTTTCATAATTAGTTTTAGTTCTGCTAACTTTATTTTGATGTTAAGACAAAAAAACCCACCTTAGTTTTAATTTGATTATGTCTGTGGTATGGCTGCATGAGTGCTTGGCTTGGCTCACATAATGGGTGAAGCAGATACTGGAAGAGGCATCCAGAGTGATCAAGAAGGTGATCATCTCCTTTCAGCAAGAATGATGGTTTGCACTGGTTCGTGACAGCATGGAACTGTAGTAAAAGTATTTCTGGAATATGCTAGCTATGTTCATACTTTTATTCCAGGCTTTAAAACTTCCTTTGCATCCACTGCTGTACACTTTATTCCTCTTCTTGAACTATTTCCCACTGAGTTCAAGTTCTTCTGTTCTGTACAGATCTTTGTGTTGCCTGTGCCTGTTGTTGCTGGAGTTAACTGTCGCTGATCACTAGATCTGAAGGGTTGTTTTGGTTATCATATCAGAAGAGTTAAGAGAGAATAAGAATATTCCTGCAGCATTATTGTTCTGGGATGTCTGGGCTATAGGGGAGTGTATAGATGGGCTATAAATAATGCCTATAGTTATGGGATGTGGTGCTTTAGTCTCTGTTTTTAAAATTAACTTCTTGGCATGTTCAGCAGCAGGGTTAACTTCCTTGTGGATTTCTGTTCCTTATTATAGAAACAATGTGTGGGGGAGTTGTGGTAGTTTCTTATTGATGGGTGGTGCTGGTGTGTCCACAGCCAAATTTTGATAATCATTCAGCAATTTGAAGCAAAGATCCTTACTAAGGAAGCCACATATGCAGAGTACTTTTCAACTTCAGACAGAAAATAGTCCAATCTCAGGGTTAGCAAAAACCCTTGTACAGAAATTGCTTTCAGATTTTTAGTTTTGAAGTTATTCATGTCAACATAGGAAATAACTGAGATTATGTTCTTGCAGTAGTGAAGGTAGGATTTAAAATAAGCTGAAAAATCAAGCTGTGGAATGCATCAGAGTGTTTCTTGTCAGGCTACATGCAGAAAAGAAAGGCTGAAGAAAGCTCTCGTTGTCATAAACCATTTTAAGTTTAAAAGAGAGAAACTGAATACCCCAGTCCTTGTTAAAAAGTTTAGGTTTTTTTTGATGAGCAAAGTTTGGCCTATTCCTGTTCTATTTCTTTCTGTCTTAAAAAGGTATGGAGAGTAAGAAGTTCCCTAAATTAATTACAAGTTGTGTGGTTCTGGAGGGAGACCAGAGGTGCTTATCAAATACCAATTTCATATTTTCCTATTCTTTGGTTGCTATCAACTTAGCTGAAATCAAACCTGGCTGCCTTTTTTTCCCCCCCTCTTTGAGTGGCATCATTCAGACTCTAGAGAAATGAACATTTGATAGTAGTTGACCTAACTGGGTACTAAAATAAAGGAATTCTTTCAGAAATAGAATGGAGCCATATTGTCCATCCTACTCAAGGAAAGATAATTGGGCAAAAATAGGAATGAAATGTGTGGGTTTAGCTGTCACTCTTTCATAGTAATGGACTTGGAAGCGTACTGAAAAGGATGAAAAAGTGAAAGTAAATTTTAAATGCCAGGGAAAAGTAGTATTTGATACATAGTGACACTGAGGTATTTTATGTCCTCTCTTCTTTTTAGCAATTTTTTTATACAAAAGTGCTTCTAGCATTGTAAAACTTCCCTTTCAGAGATGTTCTTGATCTGTATATTGTATAAAAAATTCTTCCTCTAATCTGCTGCTTTCTGAATGCTTTTATTGGTCTCTTGCCATGTCAGAAAATGTTTCTTCAGTTGCATGAAATATAGTTGTATAAATTGCTATGGTTATATTAGAAAGTTAGAAGTCTAACAAAGTTAGTGAATATCTTTACTTTTAATCTCTTCTATCTTTTCCCTTTTTTTTAATCACATAAAAAACCCACGTAAGAGAAATCAAGCTTCCCTCCTGTTCAGGTGACCATAGTTGATCTGTGGGTGCTAGAGCCAGGTGTAGTGCAGAGATTAAAGGTGTTGCCAGTGGCTTGCATAGAGACTGCCTGTAAACCTTTTGTACATTATAACTCTTCTCCTTTCTTGGGAAGTGGTTTCTTTATCAGAAGCATCACACTTGAACTTCATGGTTTGCTGGACACATTCTTCATCTACAGCACTCCTTGTGCTCTATACTGTCTTAACAATGTTCCTGGAGTCCTGGGTTGCCAAATTATTCAGCTTACTATAATAAGCTTTCTACTCCATTATTTATTATTCTCCCTGTCTTTTTGTTTCCACCAAGCTTTATTGATACTCATGGGAATTTATCTTCCTCTCCCACATGATTTTAGTTAAATTGGTTTATAGATTAAGAGTTCTCCTTATCAAAAATTATGTCCCCTTCCTGCTGAGTTTCCTGGGTAGCTATTTTAATGTTGAGTCATGATACACAGTTCTGTTCTTGGCTGCTGTCATTTTATTAATACTTAATTCATTTTAAATGATCCTTGTAGCTTTTATACCTTGTAAATTTGATGCCATTCTACTTTCTCAGCTGGAGTGATGTGTAAAACTGGGTGAAAGAAGAAAGTATGACAAAGGCAACTATCATAAAAGACGGTTTGTCCTTAATATACTGTTATCACAGTTTGGCACAAACCAAGTCATATACAGTTGTTTGATACAGTGTCACACCCCACCTCCTCAGCCCAGCTGGCTTTTAATGTCACATGTCACTGAAGCTGTGCCCTTCAAGTCATAGTTCAAGAATTGGGCTAATTGTAGCTCAGTGCTACATCGTCTGTTCTGCTGTAAGGTCTCTAATCTGATTTATGGCATCCCTTTGGTAGAGGTGGGCTTATGTTGAGAAGTGCAAGGTTCAGTAACCTCCCCAAAAATTCATTAGTCTTAATTATGATAGTAGTATTCTTAATATCCAGTCCTCTTTTCAATTTATTTTTATACTAGTAATGAACTTCCCACAGTTTTGTAGCTAACTCTTCCTCTGTAAAGTGGCAAGAAGAACAAACCTTCCTTAGATGATTAATACTGTTTGATAATTCTTGTACTTAAACTTATCAGTTCTTTATCATGGCTTTTCCAGGACAAGCAGCCTCTATTTTCTTAATTTTTTCATCTTATCCGTTTCCTTTCATATTTAAAAACCCAAGTATGAGCCTTCATCAGAGTGAATTTTAGCTTATTGCTGGTAAATACAAAATTAAGTTACTGGAATGCTTGTTGCTTTTGCTGTCTTTTGAAACTCTTGTTTAATTTAACAAAATTATGTAATTGTATTCCTAAATTAATAGAAGGATGGAAAAGCATAGGAAAGGTAGGACAATCACTTGATAGCATGACCATTCTTGAAGCTAAATAATACAGTGAATGGTGTCTGTCCCTGAAAAGAGAGTTGAAGGTACTTCTGGTGTCTGATGAAAGCCTCCAGATGGGCCAGCACTGCTGCCAGCACCTGCATTCCAGAGGAAGGTTTTAGTGCAGAATAGAAATACAGGCAGTATAAAAGTCCTTCATGAGAAGCCATCTTCACCCTAACCCTGTAATGACTCAGGTGTGTGTTTGCAGGAGTATTTTACGGCTTTTTGAATTTTTTTAGCACAACACTTAGTCTTCAAAATGGTTGCAAATACACTGTTTCTTCAGTTGATAAGAATTGATTTTGTTTTAGAACTGTCAAAATGTTCTAAATGCCAAAAGCTGACAATTCAAAGGAGTTTTAAGCTATTGTTCTTCAAATATGCACATTCCAGAGCTTATTTTTGATCAAACTTGCTCTAGTGTGTTTTTTTAAATTGTTTTATTTCACCATGCAGCAATTTTTTCTCTGGTAAGAGGTTGCTATGAGCTTAGTTAGAGCCATACTGAAATCTTACCATACTGTTTTCAAATGCAGCAGAGTACATTCAGTTCTGATGCTGTTTCTCAGAGAAATTCAATTTTCACTTCTGCAGGGTTGTATATTGAACTTCATAATTGATTTTTTTAAAAATCAAACTTTTTGATTCACTGTTACATGAGGAATGTGACTTGAATAACATGTGAGAAAGCTTTGATGGTTGTTTTTTCTTCCCCCTGGAAAAAAGGCTTCTTGTTTTCTTCCAGGTGGGTTGTTGTGTCAAGATCTTGGAATGACGATTAAGATGTTCAGTCTGAGAGTTAATCTTTGGAGAAAAAAGTTAATTCTGAGGTCAGTGATCCAGCTGATCACAAAAGGACAAATAGAGAACAAAGGACAAGCTACAAGAATAGATTGATGTGAAGCAAGAGCCAACAGCCTATTTGGCTGCATTTAGAGTTGTGCAAGTGTTCAGGAAACCACACTGAATGCTGGTTAACACTAGCAAATACTTTCTTTTTCAAGTGCAAGCTGAAGTTCTCAAGTCCACACCTGGCTGGTGTATTCTTTCCCACTCTGAATCCAGTCTGGCAGTGTGACACCATCCAGAGCTTGGCTGGAGGCAAGCTTTCCTGCTGAAATCTGTCTATGATTTGTTTTTTCTCAGTGGCAAACACTGAGTCTGCTGGTGGGTTTGAGAGGTTCTGTACATGGTCTGAGCTGGTGTTCAGCTTGCATTGACCCCAGGAAATAGGAACCCCAGGGAGGACAAAGAGGGGGAATGAAGAGAAGCTCTGAACCCCCACAAATTTGTGATTGTAGACAGTTGAGTATCTGCTGTGAAAGGACTTCAGAGGATTACAGCTCGATTGCCTTGAAGACTCAGATGAGGAGTTGCTTCTTAAGTAAATAGGAAGCAACTTAGTATCACTGAATCCACAGTGAAGAAAATAGTTGTAAAGATTTGCCTCTGCTGATGATTTGGAAAAAAAAAGCAAAACCCCAAACAACAAACAAGTTAGGAAGCTGTTTAAATTTGATTTTTGATTTTTATTTTTTTTGTCTAGGCCAGAAAGCTGCTGTTTCATGTGATTGTTCAGTTCTGTCTTACCACTTATAAGGCAAGTATGTACCATTCACACTCAGGTACATCATTGCTGTGTGGTTTGGGGTGTGTAGGGTAGATGCCTGTGAGCATATTTAGAAGGTTTATGTGCTATTTAAGAAGAATGAGACTGTTAACATTTTCAAGCAGTTTGAGAAGTCTGTGTCTTCCACCTATGCTGGAAGTGGCAAACAGACTGACACCACAGAAATCAAACCAGTGCTTGGAGACATCAGCTTAAGTATGGCCTCTGCAGCAGCTTCTTCTGCTGAAGTCTCTGAGAGTCAGTCTGCTCAGTCTTTCAGCAAGTACTAGAAATGAAAGGTAAGAGTGTCTTTTAATGGTAGGTAGAAAGTTGGAAGAGTTTGGCTGTCAGAAAGGTGTGGCTGAGTTGGGCAAGCCAGGCTGGGCAAGAGGAGTTCCTGAGCACTGGTGTATGCAGCTCCCTGATTTCTCAGGTACAAATGCCAGACGTGAGATTCACATCATGTTATAACTAGTGCAGCAGTCTTTGATTTGCACTCCTGTTAACATGCTCCATTTAAAAAATAATAGGGTTTGTTAGTATTAGGGTTAATAATAGAGTCAAAGGTCTGCTTACACCTGAAAGCAGCATCCTTGGAGATATTTAGGTACCACTCCTTTGTGTTTTGCACAGTTTCTTTTCCGGATTTTCAGGATTTTTTTTTGTGCAGTTTCAGGGTCTGTCAGAGCTCCCTGCTTTAAAATAAATTTGCTTATGAGCAGGTTGCAACACAGTGTAACCCCCCTCCCCCCCCTCCAAAAAAAAAAAGTATAGCAAGATGTATTTCAAAATGAATTTTCCTAAATCCTTGGTGATACAGGTTTTTTTGGCAGTCAGGTATCTCGGATGGTTATGTAAGGCTTATTTGAAACCAGAGCATGCACAAATACTGTGATTTGAGAGCACATGGAGGTAGCTGCACTAACACCTGCTTGCTCTAAAAGGAGGTCTGTAGAGACTGATGTTACTGTCAGATTTATTTTTTTTTTCCTGGCCTGGGGTTTCTGGTGGGCTGTCTGTATTGTTCTCCCCACCCTGCCCTGAAAATGGTTGGATGTGAGTTTGGAGCTGGACTGAGGAATCCAGTGCTGCAGCAGCTCTCTCCACAAAAGCAGAAGGTAGGAAATCAGCACAGCAGAGAACTGCAGGAGTCTTCCCTTAATGAAGTGCAAACCATTATCCACTGAAAGAACAGCTTTAAATACAGCTAAATATTGAATAAATTATTTTGAAACACTTTACTGTAAATAATAAGAAAATGTGCCCATATTCATCTGGCACTTTTTAATTGCAATTAATGATCTTTGTTGCTTACTCACTTAGGCAATTTAACTTTGGCAATTTACTCATCTGTATCCATTCTTGCTTTACATCTGGGAAAATAATAACTTGAATGACTTTGATTCAAAATCTATTTCTAAATGAATACTTCTGTTGATTTAATATTAATTTCATATTGGCTCTTCTCTGATTCATTGTTACTTTTAAAATGAAGCACTCTGTAGTTAGTGATTTTCTTAAGAGAGACTTGACAAGCACTCTGTCATGATGCTGGCAAGCCTGCAGCCTCCAGTTCTCATTCCATGTGTCTGTCAGGGGTTTAAAATACTGAATTTCCAGAAGGTAACACTGAATGTTTCAGCTTGACCTATGCAACTTGCCCTGGGTCAAGTTTAGGAATAGCATGTTGCGTGCTTCTAAGAACCCAAAATCTGAATTTTAGGAAATGCTGTCTAGCTCTGTTGGAGTAGTGCATTTGTAACAAAGCAGTGTGACTCCACTGATAAGCAGACACCAAGAAAACACTGTCTGCTTGTTAAAATAATTGATACATGTGATAGCATTGCTGCAATTTTCTTTTCATGCTTAAATTAAATGCAAATTAAATGAAATTAAACGCAGGTAGAAACTCGCAAGCCAGTCCTTGCATGTACATTCTAGCTGGAGTTAGTAACTGTGGCTCAGACTGACTGCAGCAGATTTCTTCATGTGTGTGGTAGATCTTCCATAAAATTAGTGTGGCCACTCCGGGCAAGGCCCAGACACATCTGTCTAGCCCAACATCTTGTCCATGACTCCAGGTGGATTACAGAGGAAGAGTGTGAACACAGCAAACAAGCATCATACTTCTCCCACATATTCTCCAAGCTTCTGACTTGTGTGGTGGGTTTCCCAAGCCAGGTAGGGGTTTTTGCCTGGTTAGTCAACCCTTCATGTACTTACTCAGTTTCCTCTTCATCCCAGTTCTTGGTGTCCTTGACATCCTTTAGCAAGAGATAGGGTTTTTCCCCCCCTCCCTCTGCACAAAGAATCATTTTTCTGTTTGCTATGAAAACTTTTCCTCTTGGCTGAATTTTTAGTATCTGTTCTTGTATTGGGAAAGATGGTGAACAGTCACTCTTGTACATGTTCTTGATGCTGACAGTGCTCTTGTCAACCTCTGTTACATTTCTTTTGTAGCTTTCTCAGCTGCAGGCTTGTATTGTACTGTACTTTGTACTCAAAGCTAACATTTCTTACATGCTCGTGCCCATGGGTGGCTGTTTCTGATAGTCAGCTTTTTAAATCCTTTGAGATGCTGCCTGATGTGGTGTGAGTATATTGTTGTACTGGTGTCTCAAGCAGTAAGTGAGCATTCTCTGCCGGCCTGGGCATAACGTGACCTCAAACACACGACAGATCCAGAAGAGAGGGAAAATTGACAGGCTAAACTCAGAGTGCCATCTTGGCAGTGTGCCCTTCCTTCTTGGTTTGCTCCCCAGATCTGCTGCTCTCCCTCTTAGCAAACCTCTGAAGACAGGCCAGAGAGAAGTCATGGCTAGGTTGATTTATGACCTGGACCATTGCTGATTGTAACCTCTATTCAGATTTTATAAAGAGTCACATAATTTTCTGAGTTGGAAGAGACCCACAGATTGATTCTCTTGACTCATCTTAATAGCAAGTGTTTTCACCTCCTTTGATTCTTTTTTCAGTTTCTAAGTGAGCTGAGCAGCATATGAACATGTATTGGTGTCAGCCTCTCCTGGAACCTTGTGGGTGCAGTATCTTCCCTCGTGTGAAAACTGACCACCTTCTGTTCCTTGCTTTCTTACCCTGAGTACACCCTGAAAGTGGTGGTTTTTCTCTTCTTCCTGCATCTCACATTTTTAAGAACCTTTGAGGGATCTGCATGGCTGCTGCTCCATCAGTGGTCTTTTAGAAAGGCCCAGGTGTAAATGTGCTTGAAGTGCAGACCAAGAAGCTTGGATGTTTATTTTGGGATTTTTCCTTTTGGTAAATGGGGAGAAGCACCTGATCTTCAAGCCAAGATATCCTGTGACTGTACTCAAACCTGGGGAATTAACTTGTTCTATTCTGTGTACCATGGTATCTAAGAACAACAGAAATAACGATGAAATAAAATCTAGGTCTAGCTGAAATTTCTAAGAATATTTCTGTGCTCTGTAATGAAATCTGGATTTGTTTTTTGATTGTCTTATTTGTGCCTCATACATCGTGAAGTAATATAAAAATTGAATAACTCTCAAATAAGTGACATGGAATTTTCTTTTTGTTCCTAGAGAGCAAATCCAAAGGCCTCCAGTGGGTGATAGATACAACTATTGCATATCCCAAAGCTGAACCTATAGACATCCAAACCTGGATTCTTGGCTACCGACAGCCAACAGTGACACATGTACATTACAGGTAGGAAATAAACCTGCTCCTCCTACATTGAGCTCAAGTGTTCACAAATCATTGTCATTCCAGGAAAGAGGAAATCAGTAGCAGTGGGAGTGGATTTTTTATGTCTCTCACAGGTGGGCAACTCGTATTATTTAAGCACAATACATCTTTTTTTAAAAAGTTCAGTGGCTATTCTGTACCTTAGGACAGACATTTAAGTTTTGGATTCATGTCCTGTGGTTGAATGGGGTTGTGGGGAATATATCTGAAGGCTATCACTTTAATCTTAAGGTGCTGGTAAACACAACTTGAATTTTTAAAATTTTGGTTTTTAGTAATGTCAACTAATTGAAAATCGCTGTTGTTAAATAAAGAGATTTCCTAATCAAATATTATATTTAACTTTCTGACAAAGAAATGCCAGCTTTTTCACTCAAAGAATACTTTAAGTAGTTGAGCAAAACAGCTGGAAAAACCAGGTGGAAAAAGTTGAAACTCTCATTGACAGCTAGAATGGGAGATTATTAAAACTTTTCTCCTCAGCAGTTCTTTGTCTCAAGACTAAACTGATGGAGAGAGAAGTTGCATTTTGCTTTTAGTTTACAGTGAATTGTAAATCTGAAATCTCCAGGAGTTTTTAACGCTTTTCCTATACTAAATAAGTTGTTGCATTTTATCCCAAAATCACATTATTTTGTCTTACTCCCTCTTGATGATTTGGAGAGCTTTTAGACTTTTACAGAAAGCTCTCAAGTATTGTTGTGTGGATCCCCTGTGTGGCAGTTGAAGTGGGAATGACCTTCTCCATCATCACTGCTGTGTCAGTGTTGTGTGATGTAGAGTACAGGCTGCTCGCGGGAGCTCCTTTTCACAGCCTTGTATAAATCTGTCCTTACTTTTTATAGAAAGCTGCCTTCCAAGTTTCCCTGAAGGTGAACACCCTAATTTATATAAGATAGCATTAGATCTATTGTACTTTATTTAGGTCACCTTAGTACTCTCTCAGACCTCTGGGATAATTGCAAATTGAATGTATTTAGAGTTCTTCTGAAAAGTATTTCCAAAAATACTTCCTTTATAAACAACAGTAAGTTAATGTAAGTTGAATTAATTTCCTGCTTCTAAATGTATATCCAGACCTGTTTTTGATCACAAGCATAAATACAATGCAACCTTTTTTGCATTGTACTTGAATGTATAAGTTCTTGTAGTACTGAAATTCTGAGAAAAATATTTTAAATTATTGATTTTTTGGGTGTTAAGTTTGTTATTTTCTTCCAGAGGGCATAAGTCACTGGTTTAGACAGGGGCAAGCTGCTCTATTTGACTACTTTATGTATGTTCTTAATAACCTGAATTTATCATGGCTGACTCTGTAAAAACAGTTGAAGTGTGCCCCAAATGGACAGTCATGCAGCAGCTGGGCCCGGCCTGGCACAGGGTGTGATGGCTCTGAAATGAGACCAGAGTGTCTTGGGTTTGGGTGGAGCTCAGCCTGACTTCCAGTCCTGGTAGTTCTTGAGGCACATGGCTCCTGCACTGTGAGGTGGGTGCAGGTTGGCACATGGATGTCCTCTGAATTTTTCTTTCAATGTACATCAAGTCTGTCTGCATTGGTATTATATCTCACTTTTCCTGCATTTAGTGCATTAAAATCTTGCTCATTTTTTTGTAATTTGGAATGTCTTCAGAGATAACATTTGAAATAAATCGTCAGGGTAATTTTTAAGTAACTGGGAAGAGAACACAATAGTTTCTCATGTAGTTTCTTTTGACTGAGTTATAGGGGGAAAAAAAGCATCCCTTTGGAAAAAGCAAAGAACCATTTTGTCCAGATGCCATCTGTGCTGTATGAAAGAAGAATTAGGATTTAAACATGCTTATTCCCTTCTGGAATAGTCCAGAGCAAGGTATTGATGATGTATGACAGCAGTGGGGAAAAAAGGACCATTTTCTGTGCCACTCAAACTGGAGCAGAAGAGACTGCTTTTGTTCTGGGGGCTCAGTCAGTCCCTTCTGCTGTGCTCCTTGATCACCACCTGTCTCTTTCTGCCTTACAGACTTTCAAATCTGGTGATTTCCTTTTCTCATAGCCTGAGCCTTTGCTGCAGGATTATTTCCTTTTTCATCCTGCTCAGGAAACAACAGAAGAGAACACAGCAAGGAGCCTTATGTTATCATTTCTAGGTGCTTTTCTAGCTGGTGGAAATGGCAGAGAAGGCTTGGTTTAATCCAGTTCTTTTTTTTTTTTTTTTTTTTTTAAAAGCTCAGTTTTGATACTGAGTTGAACCTTGCTTTTCAAACTTCAATTTTCAGTACAAATGACACAATTTTCAGAAGTTCATAATTAGGCTAAGCTGTGGCCTGATTTTCCTCAGAATGTAAAAAAAAAACTTCCCTAGAATAAAGAACAATTACCAGGTTTGACTCTAAAAACACAAGGTGTGACATCTGCACCCATCTATTGAATAACTTTTTGACCCTGACTGACTTTTCTCAGAACTTACTGGAAAGTGCTGCAAAACTCAGTTTTCTCTCTGAAATATAATTCTCAAGGAAAATATCTAATTAACTTCTTCCAGGCCAAATGGCACTGGGATTTTTGTGGGAGATGTCAATCCATCTGGTGCAAGGCATGTCAAACTAGAGGCATCACTGTAAGACCTGCCTTGTAATGAGTCTGTTGAAAAGGTTTGTTTGCTCTTCTCAAATGGTTTAGGTTTATGACTGGGTCATTGTGTGGTGTGTGTTGACTGTAAATCCAGACTTGCAACACTTCCACTCTGCAGGAATAAGCTGAGTGGTTTGGTGTCAGTATAACAAGGCTGCAGACTGGCCGCTCTTCTCAGCTCCCACCATTTCTGTGCTATGACTTGAGTTTGGGATTTATTTCTTTTCTTTTTACACCAGGCACTTGTTTAGTCTGATTGGCTTAGTGTTTCTTAACTGATCACCAAGTTTCTTCAGCAGTAATTTCTCAAGTTGCTGCAGTTCTGTTAGCAAAACATGAGACTTGCAAATATAAAACACCCTGGCTATGAAGTTGGCTCTGTGCTTAGTGTCCCCTCAATCAGGAATGGTGTGAGGCTGGGTTTTTTGGCCTTAGCTTCCTTGCAGGGTGATGTCCTTGGATGCTCACGTCCCACTGCTGGGCTGTGTGACAGTGACTGTGGTGCAGCAGCCCTGACGTCAGAGCCAGCCCGAGTCAGCTGTGACGCAGGGGTGGCCGTGCATGGAAGTGCCACACAGGCTGCTCCCAGCTCTGTCATCTTTCTTCCCCATACCAGCTTTTGTGCTGTGCCACTGCTGAAACAAGCTTTCAGCTGCTGAGGAACTTCTATTTTTGTGTCTGCATTGATACAGATTTATTGAAATAAGCCAGGCTGTGAGCTATAAATAAGGTGAAATGCATTGTGGTTGCTGAATGAATGTTGCAGAAGGGCATCCCGTTTGGCAGTGTATTTTAATGCACTTTTTTACGCAAGTAGCTTATTTTTGGTCATGCCTGACATCTACCAACAGCCTCCACTGTCCTAGATTTATTTAGAGCCATTGAAGCAGCAAATAATGTCATGACTGATGTGGAGTAGCAAATAATATAGAACTTCAATTCAGGGTAGGACAGCTGATAAAAGGCAGCTAGTACTTAAAGGGGTAGCCATGAACTTCAGAATTTAAATGCAGAATCAGAGGTTGTTTCTCCTTAAAGGACGACTTAAAAGAGATAGACTTTTCTAAATATGCCATATTTCTGAAACTCCTTTGATATCTTCTGAGAAACAGCCAATCAGTACCTATTTCTCCGTAATTCTCACATATGCCAGCATGTCTTTGGCAGTTACATCTCCTGATTTTTCAAATCCTTTCTTCTTTCCTGGACTGTTATTTATTCAACTATAATCTGTTTTGGGATGTGGACACAAATCTGTGTAGTGGTTTAAGAAGTTGCTGTCCCTCAGTCAGGTACTCAAAGTACCCTGCAGCTGTTGTCACCTCGCAGCTGCCAGTAGGCATCTCCAGCTGGAGGATAATGCTTCATTACTGGAAAAAGATTCTTCACAGATTCACACTCAAATGTGTTTCCACTACCCCTTTTCACTTCCCTGGGTGCAGCATGTGCTGCCACTGCTTTTAGCCCCTTCCCCACTTTCCCTGGGGACAGAGAATCAGCTGTTCTGTGATGAGAAGCAAAAAAAGGTATTCTGCTTGAATTTTCTGGTCAAGTTCTTATCTAGTCCTGTTAAATTCCTTGTTTGCCACACCAGGAGCAAAGATGCTCCTATTACAGTGCAATGTGAGGTTAGTTTTGCCCAAAAGCTAGAAACATTCACGTGCCCAAGAGACTCCAGGAGCTGTTACATATTGACCTTATTCCTTGTCTTGGCAGTTCTGTTTGATGCTGTTTTATTTTCCTGAGGAGAGGAGCAAACTGTTTGCTTCTATTGGCATTCCTGATGCTGCATACTCAGAGGTGGAGTAGAGCCAAGGTGATGCTCATGCCTTGACCACATGGACACCTGTTTGCATATCTCAGTGAAAATAAGGAATTGTTTTCTGCATCTTTTAACGCTGGAACTGGGAGATGCCAGCATATGGTGGTCGGGGGTGACACTGCTCCCATCAGAGCAGGGGCTCCCTGCTTTTGTCTTTGATTATCTGTGTTTTATAACAGTAGACTTGCTCACTTGCCTTCCTGAACCCAGTCTCCTTCAAGAGAGTGTTCTTAGAAAAATGGCAGCTGAGCCATCTGATGGGCAGAGAACCATGGTATTAGTAGTATGTTTAGTTTAAATATAATGGGGTTTAGCTTTGCCTTATCGAGTACAGAAAGGGCTTCTTTCCAGAGTTTGGGGTTGTTTTTTTTTTAATATTTAATTTCTAATTTAGATCAGTCATTAGTAAGAATGTTCTGCTGGTAAAAATAACTCT
Organism: Parus major; assembly: GCF_001522545.3. Lineage (NCBI taxonomy): Eukaryota > Metazoa > Chordata > Aves > Passeriformes > Paridae > Parus > Parus major. The sequence goes on from NC_031770.1 coordinate 21,766,333, forward strand.
GGATAATCTAAAAATACATTTGAAAATGCTTCTAAATACACTAGCACTTAACCATTGCTAAGTTGTGGCAGCCAGTGTAGCGTTATTGGCAAACCAGTTGTTTTTCCCTCTGTTAATATTTGTTCAAACTGGGTGTAGCAGTGATTGCTTCTCAGACTTCTAAGAAGCAGAGTTTGTATTATATTCCAGCAGCGTTATTGATCCACACAAGAGCCTGGACGGATTCAAGCAGGGAAGTGGTATGCAGCATTCCATTAGTCTCTCACAGTGGTGGTATCACCTCTGCATCACTTCACTGCTCCATTAAAGTACTAGCTCAAAAAATGTTTCTAACAGGTATCTGGCAAAATCCTGTGATGTTTTCAGACTAGGAGGAATGTTCTTGACAAAATAGAGCTGTTACGCATTCGGTCAAGAAAAAGTGAAGGTAGAGGTGAGGAATATCTTGCAGTCTACAATGGAGACTGCATGTGAATCCAGGTAACCCTACACTTCTGTCCTGAGGCAACACACGTTCTCTTAGTTCTGAACCTTCTTAAAACCTGCGTAAGCAAGCATCTGTCCTTCAAAAATACTCTGTGAAACACAATATTCAGTTGCTGAGCCTTTTATCTCTTCACAGCAGATAGGCAGAAGAGAATAAAAATAGTGCTTGGCAGCTCGGTTGTGTTTGGGGACACAGAGTAAGTCTTTCTTAGTGTTCTACCTTCAACAAAATGGTCCTTGCTCTATGGGTGTGTTTTTTACTTGCTGCTACGTGGTTTAATTTTAACCAGCTGTACAGCATCTGAGCTTCAAGATAAAATAGTTCTTAATTGTTTGTCTTCGTTCTTAATATGCAGACTGAAAACTTGAGCTGCTTACTGAAGCACCATTTCATAACATTTGTCTTTGGCCAAAGACTTTCCTTCAAACTCTGTTTTATCCAAGAGAACAGTTGCTAATTTCTGGTTACCAAAACTGGCTTTACTGGAGCATAGAGAACTCCACAGTGTGAGGAAGATGTAGGTAGAATTACTCCAAAGGCTACAGAGATAGCTGAGTCCATATTGATACTACAGAGTGTAAATAAAGTTGTTAATCTCCTTATATTGAAGATATATTGTCTCTGTATGCCAAAGTACTGTGATTTGTAATTCACTCATTTAGAGCAATGCTTTGCTGCTTGACTCCCCCACTTGCAGCTTATTTTTCCATACATCAGACTGAAAGGAGGAAGGACAAGTTGCAAATGAACAAAACTGGAGAAGATGTTGAAAACTGTAACAGCAACAAAAACATTCTTCAGAAATGCCTTATTTTCTTATTCCGACATTCACATATCTGTCCAGAGACTGCTCAGGTGATTGTGGTGTTACTTTCAATTCTTTGTGCTATGAGCAGTTAAGACTGTGTTGAAAATGAAGTGAAAATCCAGTAATGAAAATAGAAGAATGATGTAAATGAGAGGCTAAGTGGGAGTTCACCTGGAAAGAGAAACCTACAGTAAAGGCCCTGCATTTCAGAGTGCCAAGTTTTCAGGTTAGTCTGATACACAAATCTCTTCTGCATTGGCCTGCCAGTACAACACAGTGGATGTGTAATTTCTTGTGTATATCCAAAGGCACTGAGGGTCTGCTAAGGAGGTTTCACAGTTACTGCAAGATTGGAAATTCTGTTTTGAAAACAATCCAGTGAAGTATGGTGGGTTATTTGGGAGTTTCAGGGTGTGTGTACCACAGTGAATTCTGCCCTGGGTGTCTGGTTTTTTAAGCAGAGCTGATATTCAGCGTAGAAGTACCAAAGCACTAGCAGTTCTTCCATTGGTGTTTTTAGAACAGAGCAGCAATATTTGAGTACAGGGTCAGTTTTCAGTATAAAATGTGCCTTAGAAATCTCACACAAAGCTGCCAGCATCCTTTGAAAAGCACAGAGGGCTTGTTTTCTGGGATGTGGAAGAGCTATTGGTGCTTAGTGATGTCATTATATGGCTTCAGCCTGCTGAATTGTTTCTTCAAAGCTGTGAATGAACTTTCTCATTTTTTTATTTCTTTCATTCTTCCTTGGTTTGTATTCTTTTTAGGGATAGTAATATACAGTGTGATGGTATTCTATTTTAAAAAAAAAACAAACCAGCACCTTAGTAGCTTTTATCAGAAGTGGAGACTGATGTCGGTGTCTTCTGTGTGGTTCTGGATGGCAGCCTGGAGTTTCCCACTCTTGTATCCTTAGTGCCTCTGTGATCTGTGAGTTGGAGAGAGTGCACATCACACAGTTGGATTTATACAAAAGTTCTGTTCTCTTTGTTTTGTGGTGAGCTGGGGCAGAAGAGTTTTGTTCTCCACATGGAGAATACATTTGCTAGGTTTAATTTGTGTTTGTTTCTTTGATAGGATTTTTCCAGTGAAAGATGTACCTACAGAGCCTGAAGCTCTCACAAACTGGCTATATCAACGATTCATTGAAAAGGAGGACCTCTTGACACATTTCTATGAAACAGGTAGAATGTTACCTAGCAAAGAGAACTGTGCTTTGGTAGTGACTTCCTTACAAGGATCTCAGAACCGTTTCAGAATGTGTAAGCATTCTTCACATGGGTACAGGAGATACAATTTCTGCTGTTACTACTGCTTTTTATGTGGCAAGAAGTATGATTAAAGAATTACCTAGAAAATCTAAATTACCTGGGCAACATTAGAATAAGGATAATGTTTCAAAGCAGTCAAAACAGTAACAGTATGGGATTTCATGGCAAAGATCCATGACTGAAAGTATGATTGGAAGGACCTGTGAGAATTACATGGCACACAGTCTCTGGAGCCGTGATGTGCAGCCCTGTGCATCACAGTTGATGGGATCAAGTGTTCAGTGTCTCAGATAAGCTGAGTTTAGTATTCCTGGGTGACTTAAAAGAAGAACCTTTTACTGTGAGATGATTTATTGCAAAGGCTGCTTTAATTTAGTTTTGAGTGCTTAATTTATCAATCCAAGTGCTTAAAGAGATTAATAGAATTCTTTAACAACCCAGAGTTTTGTTTTTTGAAATGTTGCTGTCACTCAGCCATCATTGATGGCAAAGTTCAGACTCTGCTATATAAATCACATCCAAATACATATATTGGATTTTATTAGACAAATAACTTTGTGAATATCTTTAAAAACACAGGTGTAGCAAATAGATTGTAAAGAATTCTTGGTTTCGTGACATTATTTTATGCTATTGAAATAAGTCATACCCAGAAAATCTAACTAGTCCAGAATTTGAGAGTATAATTAATATAATCAGATTTATTCATTAAAATGCACTTTCAAAATAGCATAATTGGTAATAATTTGCCAGTGCAATCAGTATGAATTAATAAAGACATGTTTTAAATGTAAATGCTGTGACATAGGACTTTATTAGGCATAAATAAGCATAATTTAAAGTTACTGCCATTTATATTTTTTGAGGACTTGCTTGCATTGCTTTAGTTGGCCTACTGAAAAAGGCTACAGTTTTTGGCAACCCCTTGGAAAGGTCCTGAGGTTGACTGTGAGGGGAATCCCTGAGGCTCCTCAAGAACCAGCTTTGTACTCACCTGGTACATGGTCATAAGTGGGTGTGGTTTAAGACTTAGGGCTGTTGTTGTTGTTGTTGTTGTTGTTATTATTATTATTATTATTATTATTATTGTTACCATTATTATCATTATATTATTTTACAATACACACTGCTTAAGAATTTCTCTCTCTTAATAAAGCTTATTTCATGAAGCTGGAGTAAAATTTAATGCTCCATGGAACTTTAAAAGTTTGCATTGACAGTATCACTGGTAAAAATACATTTTCTTGGCTTATTTTTATTTGTGAAGAGAAAGAAACAAAGCGCAGAGCACCTTTTTCCATTTTGCAGTATTCTTAAGTGTCAAGAACTTAAATCACCTGGGCAAAACCTGTAATATTAGACCTCTGCAAATCAAACCAAAACAAAAGTATGCCTAAAATTTGACATGAAATTATCCCGTAATTTTTTACAGGTGTATTTTACAGATTTCATTTATAAAATTAAAACCATTTCAAGTTAAAAGCTGTTGGTAACAGACTCTTGTTTTAGGCAGATAGTGGAAAACTTGTATTGGCAAGTTCTTGGCAATTCTGAACTCCGTAGCAAGATAACCTTGAAGCCCACAGTAGCACAAGTGAGATTACATTTATCAGGACAAAAACACTCGGGGACCAATTAAAGAAAAAACTCCAAACATAAACCAGGGGCAGTTGGAAATGAGTGATGGTGTGCTGAAGTAATCGTGTTCCTCATTCCCAGTGCTCAGAAGCCGGGTAGTGTGAAGTGATGAAAAAGAGTAAGGAATGCTATCCCTAATGCTGTGGAAGCACTCTTTGTTCTACCAGATCTGAAAACTTACCTGGAAATCCTGTGTACAGGTCTATCATTCCTGTCAAGGAATACAAATTGAACTGGGCAGAGGGACAGATAATGGGAGCTAAGATTAAGGGGAAGGTGGAATCATTTCTGTGAAGGGCAACTAAAAGTACTTGGCTTGTCTCAGCTGGGAAAGGGAAAGGTCAAAGATGACTTGGGAGAGGGGGAAGAGACAGCTCTCTGTACTTAACAGAGAAAAAGGAAAGGTATTTAAGCCAGAGGTCATTGTTGGTACAAAAAAGCAAATGGGCTATGGAAGAATAAATCCAACATAGAGTAGACAGAAGCTTAGGTGTGAGTTTCTGGGGAATAATGATGTGGCAGATCTACCCAAGTGTGAAATACCTATCAGGGAGAGGTGGATGGGGCTCATCAAGGGTGGTTTTAGGCTTTTTCTTTGTTTGCTTTGGTTTTTCGATTTTTTTTTTTTCTAATTAAGAGCATTCATGCAGGAAGAAAAGCTTTGTCTCAGATGCTTGATTGCAGTTCTTCCAGTGATTACAAATCTGAAGCACAGAGATAAGCTGCTGATGGTATCTAATTGCCCAAATTGTGTGGTTCCTAAGATTAAAAATTGACATTGCTGCATCTTTACTCCCAATCATTGATTTCATGTTCTTCTGAGAGAAGTTGAGACTCCATAATGCTGCAACAAGTACATCATCTTGTCTGGTGTATTCAGAGTTTTATATCCCCTGTTCAGGATTAACAACAACAAAAGTGCTTCGTGTCATCAAGTCTGTGCATTTCAGTACAATATAACACAGATGATTTAATATGCTGATGTAAATATATGCAAGTAGTTTGCTTATGATCATAAAGCTCTGATGATGTATTCAGGCACATTTAATTTAGTGTTGCAAATCAGAGAATGTCAAAGTACGGAAAAACCAAATTTTATTGTCAGTTGAATCTCTTCCAGTCTTCTCCAATTAAGCAAAGATTTCAGTAAAGAATTTCTGGAAAACTCCATGGCAAATTATGTTTCCTTAGTCAATATGACTGAGTGTTCAAACAATATGTGGAAACTGTTCTTTAAAGAAAGTGTGTGTGTGTATTTACATTTTCAAGAGGAACCTCAAGAATGGATGTTTGTTGCTTTTTCACAGTATATCACTACCAAACAGCTATGGAGTTTAATATGGAATCCATTAAATTTGATCCTGGAGATACTAATAAAACTTCAAAAGTACACAAAGCTTAGTTGACAGTTGACCATCTCTGCAAAAATTGAGTACAGTGCTAGCAGCTTCTAAGGGGTGCTTTCAGGCTTATGCTTAGAGTTTATAAGAAAATTAAAATTGTTCTTATTCATTAACGTAAGAGGTTGTGTTTTGGTTGGGGTTTTTTATTTTCTTGAAGGCTTCTGGAGAATCTTTCATAAATTTGACAGCATTAGAACACAGAGCAGTACCTGGCACTGGTGAGGCTGCACCTTGAGTGCTGTGTCCAGTTCTGGCCCCGCAGTTCAGTAAGGACATTGAGATGCTTTGAGTGTGTCCAGAGGAGGCAACAAGGCTGGTGAGGGGCTTGGAACACAAACCCTGTGAGGAACGACTGAGGGAGCTGGGGCTGTTTAGCCTGGAGAAAAGGAGACTCAGAAGTGACCTTATCACTCTCTACAACTTCCTGAAAGGTGGCTGTGGTCAGGTGGGGTTTGGTCTTCTTTTCCAGGCAGCAGCTGACAGAATGAGAGGACACAGTGTCAAGCTGCACCAAGGGAATATAGGTTGGATATTAGGAAAAGTTTTTTTACAGAAAGGGTGATGAAGTATTGGAATGGTCAGTCCAGGGAGGTGGTGGGGTCACCATCCCTGGATGTGTTTAAAAACAGACTGGATGTGGCACTTGGTGCCATGGTTTAGTTGTCAGGGCTTGATGATCTTGATGGTCTCTTCCAACCTGGTCAGTCTGTGATTCTATGATTCATTGCTGGGACATGCTGTGGTGGTAAAGAATTGTGCATTAAGCTGTCATTCCTATGCAAAGTATTAAATGTGTTTTCTTTTCTCTTGCAGGAGCTTTTCCACCACCCCAGGGTCAGACAAAAGCGATTTCTCGGGAGATGACCCTCAGTAACCTGTGGCTGGTTGCCATACAATCATTTGCATTTTTGTCAGGAGGGATGTGGTACTGCCTCTTTCAGTATTTGTACCATTGCCTATTTTAAAAGTGGAATGGGACTTGAGGACACAATGGGAATCCAGGCTCTTGCAAATGAGTATCATGTTGTATGTGCAAATGTGAATATTCAAGAGTAAAGGAAAATACTGGATGGACTTTTACCTCTCTTTGGGGGAATTTTAAACTCCACTAAAAGTGAAGATCAGTAACATAGTGACCTGATGATGTATTATTTTAAGAATTGTCTGTATTTTTAAAAATGTATACTCTCACCCACACTTAAGCAATTTCAGCATTTGGACAAAAGGTGCAATCGTACAACCACCATAGAAGAATGTCTGTGACAAGAAAGCTTTGTCACCACAAATATTTCTTGGCATTGTAGTTAGAGCTCAGAAAATTCAGCAACTTGTCTCTTCAGTAGTGTGTACAGCATTGGTGTGGTAGAGATTCCTCATTTGCACAACGTGTACTTTATTGCAGCTCATTGTGCTGGAGTCAGAGATCCTTGACAGAGCTGGTGGAAGTGTCTTTGTGGCTACGCAGTCAGCAGTTGTTGTACCAGACACATTGATCTAAACCCAACACCCAAATAAGATCCGGTGTCAGGTCTGTCCTGTGAGGAACTGGTCCTCAAACAAGCATTGCAGCATCACAGTGTGATTAAAAGCTGTCCACGTGGGATGAATCAGCCCATCCCTGCTGTGGTCTTGCCATCAGCTCTCCAAGTTCCATGTGCTACCAGTGTCTCGTGTTATAGGGAAACTTGGAAAATACAAACTCACTCAGTTAAATTCCCTTTTTGTTCAGAATGCAGCTCAACCCTCATCATCAGTTTTGAAAATGCACTTTCAAAGATGAAGTGTCAGTGAAGGAAAGGCATAAAACTTAGGGAAGAGAGGGAAGCTTTGTTTGTCATGCATTGGAAGGCAGAGCAATTCTAGCTGTTTCTGAAGGCCTGCTGGTGCTGCTGGTGATTTTTAGCCACCTTTGTATTTTGTATACTGCAGTCCAACCAAGGTGACCTTGGAGTGGTTTATAGAGGCCTTTTTCTCCCCCCTAGTTGCAGCAGTGCTAAATATACTTGTGGGAGAGTTTAAATAATACAATGCCAACCATCTTAATGTTTTGCTAAGGAGTAATAGAAGAAAAACTAGTTTCGTAAGAGGTAAAAATAGGTATAATTGCTATCCTAAATCTGTAGGAAGATACTACTGAAAAAATAAGTATGGTAAATATTCTGAATAACTACATGGAGGGCAGTATTAATTAGCTCACCACTAAAATCTTACTGCTGAAATCTTACTGGAAGAAGGATGGGTTGAACTGAAGGGCAGATGGGAACAGAAGACACTTTCAGATGTGTAGTGCAGGATCCTTTTGAAAGGATGTCTGTGATGTACAGCCTTGCTTCTGGCAGGTCTGGTTGGCATTGTGTTTATGTGATTATGCACAGATTTGCGAGAACTGTTCCTAAAATAAAACTAATCTCTCTAAATACAGGCAGGGTAGCCAGAACTTCAGATGTTGGCATATTGCCTTTTACAGAGTAATTTTGTTGAGAACAAAGTAAGCCCTCAGTAGTTTTGGCTCTGAGCTAGCAATATTGATTCCCCTTCTGTCTCCCTCTGCTGCTACATGAATCACAGGAGGTGGTGTGCAGAATACAAAACCTTGCCAGTGTTCTCTTTCTGGGGGCAGGGGGAGCAAAGAGCAAGGCAGTGCCAATTTCCCTGGCTTTGTGGAAAAATACCTTGTCAAATATGCCATCCCTGCCCCTCTCCATGCAGCAGTGGTGCTCAGTGGAGATGGATGCAAAATGACACACCACAGTAAGGTTCCCTGAAGTGTGTGTTCCCTCCCTGACTCCACAGGAGGCTGGAGGCAAAGCACAGTGGTTGCCAATAGCTTCATGTTTGAGGCAAGATGCTGTGTATAAATACCATCTCTGCACCTGAATTTTGGTGTAACCATTAAAAAAGAGGTAGGTATGCCGTGATAAGGAGAGAGTATGTGGAGTGTTTGTTGTTTCATGTTGCTCTTGCTGAAGTTCAGCTGATGGAAAGAAAGTATTTAATCTGCCATTTGACAGGGGCATGTTGGGGCAGCCCAGCACTGTTGTATAAGTGGTTATTTCTGCTGCCCATGGGACTGACCCTTAAAACTGCAGAAGGCAGGTGGCAAGCTACTCACTGCTGTCCTCCCCCATGTAGTTTGATCAGAACCACAGAGATGCCCAGAGTACAGCTCATTTTACTTTGAGCTAGGACAGACTGGACTGATGCAAAAAGGGAAGTTTACATAAGCAGATTGCACAGCAGTTACTCACATCAGGAGATTGTTCTTTCTAGACCCTGTGAACTCCATGTAAGGGCATCTTGTTTTGTCAAATGCAGTATTTTTATTTTCCCAGTGGGTTGCAGCCAACAGCAAATGTTCACGTGCTGCCTCAAGAAATTAGCACTGTGCAGTAATGTTTCAGACAAGCGTTAGATTGATCTGGTCCTGTTCATTTTCACTTTGTTCCTCTGTAGTTCTTAATCTTGCAAGACTGTTGTTTCCAAGCACTGGTTGTTGTTTCAGTAGGGTGAGGAAACAGTGTCAGGTCCCCGGTTTCTCTCCTGCTTGCACTGGGAAACATGAAGAGCAGCTGACACCGTGGCTTGCTGAGTTGCTGTGGGTGACACCAGAATGAAACTGTTGGAAAGCAACTCTAAAGGACCCTCCCAGCATGATCCTGGATGCTGCTTCGTAAAAGAGAATAAATCAGATAAAATAAGTTCTGCTATGAAGGGGAAGATGTAAAATGGATACAATGAGTAGGAAATTCAGTGCTAAAAATATTGTGCTGGTCCAGACAGTCTGGAGCTTAGCAGGTGAGTCTGTAAAACACTAATTCCTGTCAGCTGCACTTCAGTTCTACCTTCTGGAAGTTGGCTCCAGTTCTGGATGTAGTGGGCATTTTGCTGTACCGTTACCTCCTCTGGAGAGTTCAAAATGTGTTTTGTTAGAAAGTGATGTTGATGAACTATACAGTTGATCACAAATTAGTATCACATTGAATTTATATTAGGGGAAAAATAATGGAAAATGTGTAAAAATGATCAAAAATTAAAAACAGAAAAAATTCTAACTGAAAGCTGTTGCACACAGAAGTGAAAACAGAGTAATTTGAGTGCATTGCAAATAATAAGAATAAAGATGGTTCTCTGCTAGGGTTGCCCACAAAGCATCTTCATGTTTCTATGTTTAATTGTTCATAAAGAAGTTGTTACAGTTGAAGTTGTGTCAGTCCTCACGGTTTAGCTTTTCTGCTCTGTGAATCCCATGATGTGAAGAGCACCTGCCCATCCACAGCGAGCAATTTCTTCAGTGCTCTGGGGTGAGTGCACCATCATTTCAATCTCACTTGGGTTCCATGTGTTGTTCTGTTGAGTTTTGCAACCATGGTGTCTCTTTTCCTTCTTTTCTCCACGCCCCCCCCCCCCTTTTTTTTTTTTAAAGTTGCTGTCACATTGAAAAGTGAAATTTCATTTTACCTTGCTTTCCTGGAAAATTAAAAGCTTCCCTCTCCCTCAGCGTTACAAATAAGGTGCATCTTCTTGCAGTAAAAATAAAGCTATCACTGTGGTACTGTTCATTGTTCACTTGGTTTGCAGATGATGTAACTTTTCTTTGTGTGACACTGCCATAAAGTGCTGTTAACTTTTTTCACCTGTTTGTACAAGATAATAACAGATACCGATCACTGTGTGTGACAGGATTCAACTGCTCCGCTTTGCCTTGACGTAAATTTTGGGACCAAAGGTACCTAAAACTGGGATTTCCAAATCACGAGCCCAGGGTTGGATGCATTCTCTTGACAGTCAGCTGGAGATTTTGTGGTGATCTGATACAATCACACAAAATTATACATCTGGGGTTCTGTATTTTTTGGAAATAATGGAGCCATATGAAATAAAGGGTTATTTTGCAAAATTGCATATTTGATAGTTTTTACACTTCTTTTAAAAAAATACAAAGGAACAGTGGGAAGAGCAAAATGGAAACCATACTCTGGTTTAAAATGTCTGCCTACATCAGAAATGCTTCTGAGCAACTCTACTTTTTCTGTAGGAGGTGTAGACTGCCTGGCTGTGATAGAAGTCGTCATTGGAAGGATTCTATGCATTTTAAAGTTAGGCCTTTTATTTTTTCATGAGATAATGAAGTAATTATTCACTGAACAACTGTCCTATTAAAATGAGTTAGTTCCTTATAATTACTCCACCATAATGTTCATATTATGTGATGAACAGGATTTTTTGGGTTTTTTTTTTTACGAGTGTCTTCACCTCCAGTTTTCTCCTCTCTTACCTGTATTTTTGTTTCATGTGGTAAAATGGATGTGGAAGCCTGGAGTGACTGTCAGTGGTTTTGCAAAGGGCTAGTCGTGTTTGGAATTATTTTGCTGAATTTATTTAATTGGGGTATTTTTTTATAAAATCTTCCCAGCAGCCAAGATGTCTTTCAGAAATGTAGACAGATACCAGAAGCAGCATTTCTTTCTTTTCCCTGGGCTGGTTTGTGGTTTTTTTGGGTTAGGTGTTTTGGTTTTTTCCTGTGGCAAAAATAGAGTTAAGTTTTTTTCAAGACTATTTCATATGCTTCTGATCCTTAATACATGAGAAGATTTTCTTTGATGGTTGTATTTATTGTGCTTATTACTAATGGATATACAACCTTTACTGTGCTTACCATAAACACAACAAATAGTAAAATAATGCTTTGGTTCACTCTACAACCACAGTGTTCATTTGTGATAGATAACATTGTTTTTTAGGAAGAACACAGAGACAAATGTTTCAGTGCCAGAAGTGGCAAGAGGAGTGGAGCAATAGGGGAGAAGGGACAGCAGCTTCTGCAGCCCTCACTCACTCCAGCACCTGCTAGAATCTGTGCCCAGGCTGCAGAGTTCCTCTGCAAGTCACTGTAGCAATGAGTCTTCCTAAAGTTTGAGAGCTGAGGGCATGCCAAGAGCAGAACCTGAGCTCTCTTGACCCTGGTTTGCCTCCTAGAAGGACGTGACTCCAGCCTTGTTGGGAGCAAGGCTGTTGTCATTGTGAGATCCATACAGTTTTGAAGAGGGATCTGTTTTTTATGTGACACCAGCTGGGCAGAGCAGTGCTAGGTGGGACAGCCCCACTCATTCTGCAGCCCTGGCACTTCTCGCTGGTGATGGCTCTTGGCTCCTGCCACCTCTTGAGTTCACTGCTGGGGGCCCAGTTCTGCAATGTTTAATGAAGGGAAAAGGAACTCCTTGGAGCATTGTGAGACATCTCGCACAATTTCCAAAGCAGCGCCATGGTTGTAGTGACGTCTACCTCTCCATTTCCCTTCTGGGTTTTGTCTTGTTTTTCTGTGTGGTGTTTTTCAGTGAGGGGTGGGGAGAATTGGGGAGCAGGAGGGAAAACTTGAAATCTGAATATTAAGACACTGGTGGGGGATCCAGTGCTTACCAGCCGTGTTGTCAAACTGAAAAAGCCATTGTTTTTAATTCCTGCCTAGTATGAAATGTTTGTTTTTAAAAAAATACTTCCTGCTGGAAAGAAAAATGTATTTTTAAAAAGAAAAAACATCCCTCTTGGCTATGAGAATGTCAGCTGTATGAGTTGTGGCCATATCATGACATGCTGATGAGACAAATAAATTTTTATCTCTCAGGACTCTATTGTATTTTTGCTGTTCTGGTAACTGTCAGCTTTTCTGAAAGAATGCTCTTCATTTTTAAAGACCACTAATTTCAGCTGAAACAGCAAATAAAAAAAGCTGTGCGAATGTCATGGGTGCTTACTCTGGTTTACAAAAAAAAAAACATTTTTGTCTTGATTTAACAAAAAAAATCATCTTGTGAAAAATGATGAAAGGCTACAGGTAAAAAAACAGGTAGCTGAGGAGGTCAGGTGTTACGTGCTGCAATTACTTTGATCTCAGAGGTAAAGAAGATACATCCTGGAGGAGAAAAAAAGAGGTTTTCTTGTCAATACTTTTCTCTAATTAGAATCTGTTAACTTAAACTTCCCATATGTCCTTGGGCTCTCTGTGGAATAAGGAAGAAGTCTCTTAGGTTGGTTGTCCTTTATAATGCCAGTCTGATTTTGTACCAGGTTTGATTAAGACTTCTCCATGGGCTAGGAGCAGTGGTGCATCAGGAATTTCAGAGCAGCTAGTGCTGGGATCTGGTGCAACTGAATAAAGGCTGCCAGTATTTTTGCTTAAAAATAATCATTGAGTTTGTTGTAAATGGCATTATTGTGTAAGTATTAAAGGCTGATAAGAACAGATAGATAGTGGATTAAAGGTGACAAAGAGCTTGCTGGATGGTGACATGCGGATTTTTAAGTTTACCTTGGGAAATTGGAAGTTCTAAAAAAGTGGATGTTGTGAAAGGGATCAATAAGATCAAACTCTGGATCTATAAAAGGAGTGAATAAAAAGGTAACCTCAGTAGAGCTCTTCTGTGTAGCTTTGGGGAAAAGCAACACTGGTCTTATTCAACAAAACTGCAGGACAAAAACAGATGGCAAATGTGACTCATTATATGCCACAATAGAGCTGGCTTTTTATAATCTCACTTGAGAACCTGAAGGAGAAAAATTAAAAGATCAATTTATACTGAATTACTTTTGAAGAGGAAAGTTTTCATAAATTATATTAAATAAACCACAATTTATTACTGATTTGTTATTAATGTGAACAAGTTGCTGAATGCTCCATGTCACTCGTGCAGTGTCTATGTTTGATACTGAGCAAAAGGAAGGTCATCTCTCCATAAGGAATAGATGTGTCCCAGGAAGAGAAATTATCCCGAAAAACACGAGATATTCTGGAAACTGAGAGCTGCATTGGCATTTCTGCTGTAAATAAATACATAGAAGTAAATAAAAGGGCAGATTTGACCCTTTGAACAGATAGACCAAGTAGGAGCAGAAGATAGCAGGATTTCCCTCTGCAACATTAGTGAGACCATATATTGAATATTGATTGAACTGAGAAGGTAAGATGGAAGGGAAGAGCCTGTCAGAGTTTTCCCCTAAAGTGAAAGCTGTTGGGTTTTCTACTTCCTTTGTGCTTTTGGCAACACTGAAGATGCTTCTGACACTGTTCTTGCACGTGTTCAGGATGTGTTCCCTGCTCTCTGCATTTCTCTTAGGCAGACATACTGGTCTTCCTCATCAGCAAGGATTTGAAGGGGAGAAACCCAGAGCTGTTAGGGGCTGTCCTGCACCTCTGCCTTGAAGTGCACAAGATATCAGGCATCCTGAAAGAAAACTCCTTTCACTGGATGAGACAGTAATTTTCATGTACTGAAAATGCCAAACTTAGATTCTGTTAGAACAGAACTGATGGTTTGGTTTGGTTTTGGGTTTGTTTTTTTTGCCACTGCTCTGACTAAATACTCTCTTGCAGCTGGCAAAACCCGTGGAACATTTTATGTGCAGTGCTCTGCTTTGTTACACCGTGGCCAAATGGTTTATAGGACCTCACCTGACAAGCAATTTTACAAGCCTTCAGAGCTGAACCTTGTAGGATACAAGATGGGTGGGGTTGCTTTTCCAGGAAATTTCTAATCCAAAACTGACAACAAAACCAGGTGTGAATAATACTTAGTAGAGTCTTAAAACTAAGCTCGTTAATTGCCCACAGGCCTGCAGTAATATTTGCTGAAGCAGGGTTGCTTAGGTAGCACTGGATTAATTTATGTCAAAAAATTTTTCTTGCACTTCCATTTATTCCAATATTAAGTGTTGATTCCACTGTCACTTTAGGTGGTAACTGATGGGTTTTCTTATTCCAGCCATTCTCCATGGGAAATAATCACAAAATTATCACAGTTTGATATTCCATGTTTGTACCACAGCTTATCCCTAAAGTTCAGAACAGGCAGCTAAGGATTTGCTAAGTGGGCAGAAGACCTGTAGGTGAGAACAGTCCCTAAAGACTGTGTCTAACACCTGCTCCTGTGAGGCCCTTGCCCGAGTCTCTGTTGTGCTGAGAGAAGGATCTAGGTGAAGATTGATTTTTAGCATTAATCATTGAATAAACCTTACACACACAAAGTGAAGCTGTACCAACACAACCCTTAAAAGACCCCAGGCAGAGACAATAAAAGCTACCAAGTTAGTCTAGAAAAACTTGGAGAAAGAAAAAAGTCTTATTAGCTCATCCAAAGGTTAAGTAAAATACCACTGTGTTATGTACAAGTACTCAGCTGGTGCTGTCAGTCATGGACTCTGGGCTGGGAAAACAAAAGACTGAAGAGGCAGCAGTTCTGTGCAGAATATAATGAGCTGAGCTCAGGATGAGGAAGGGAGGGAAAGCCCCAACTTAGGGCATGTGTTCTGTTCTCCATCCCTCAAGTCCTGAAATCAGAACTGTTGCCTTAAATGTTTTATTACAGAGCTGAAATAGAAGTAGGTACTGTTTAGCCTAATTACAGAGGTTGTGACCTACATTATGCAGGTAACAAGACTAAATAATTCATGGGCTTTGGCCCAAATGTTCATGAAACTTAGAATTTTATTAGCAGCTAGATGGCAAATTCTTTTTCTATGCTTTTACTTTCTCAATGCAACATTTCTGTTTTCTGCTCCAGGCTTCTGCAAGAAATAGCAATAAATACAATGCTAATTTTTCAGATTAATCATTTGCATCTGTGGAGTAACTATTAAAGTGTCTCCCTTTCTTATTTAAGCACAGATGACTGGAGCTGCATAGAGAATCAGGCCCTCAGATATGTCTGAGCCATTATCCACACACCCAGAATAGCTAGGACAAGTGCCTCAGAGAAAATTGTAAGAATCCCTGGAGTGGACAAGCATCAAATAACCTTGCTATATATAGGAATTTTCTTCCTAACCCTTCCACTAGAAGTTGGCTTACAGTCCTGGCTGACTGAAATTTACACCCCTGTTTTGTTGGTTTAGTTTTCGGTTTTATTTTGTTGATCTAATGATTTTTGAGCTTAGGAAGGTTAATGAGTCCTGCAGGCCACTTGGAAACTCTGTCAGAAGTCCACATTTTTCAGAAAAAGCTTAATTCTTTATAAATCTTCTGTGTTTGCATAGGTTCTTCCTTTCTTCCTGTGTTACGAGATATTTTAAAAAAACCCTCAAACCCTGATGTAGCTTATTCCCTCTATCTTTCTTGTTTTTATATCCTATGTCAGTCTACCACAACTGAGTATTTCTCTGAACTATGTAAATTTCTGTTCTCATTGTGGTAGATCTATCACCTGCATACTTAAGTTCCTTCTGCTTTTTATTACAACATTCTGAGAATTGATCGTGCTGTTGGTATAATTTATTTACTTATCCATACAGCTTGATGGTGAGAGGATTAGATTTGTTAATGGATCAGTAATTTCCTGACTCCAGTGACACATATAAATCAAACAATAAATAAGTTAGCAGCTACAGAACAAAAATTTGCTGCCAACAGTTTTTAATTTCCTACACAAAAATACCCACATTTAATTTTATTGCATAGTGAAGAAGACTAAAAAGATAAAGCTGTTCCCTAAGGTAAAGTGAGAACAAGGAAGTTGTTTCCTTCTTATTAATCTGTCTTCCTTTAAAAAAAAAATAAAAGTAATAAAAGTAAAAATAAATCAGTCAAATTAGGTCAAATTTAATAAGCTTGTGCTGCTATTTCCTAGAAATTTTTGAGATCCTAGGAGCTGTTACAGAATCCAACAAACTGCTAACCTGAACCAGAGCCACTGATCAATAGCACTTTGAGGAGCTGCCCTATCTCCTAATGGATCTATGAAAAGTTAGCCCCTGATTTTCATTTGTGAATTTCTAATTTCTTATATGGAAATAAATAAAAAATATTCAATGAAGCCAAAGGATAAGGATGTGGAGAAACTCCATACAGCCTCCTGACCTTTATTTTCTGGTTTGCATTTCTCTCTGCAGCACTTTGTTGTGTAAGGAGGTATTATATATGCTGGGTATGTTAATGCAGGCAGCACAGCCAACCTGAGTGTATTAAGGGTAGAAATCACAAGGTCAGAAGTGCCAGTTGTACTAATTAGTGCAATCCTGACTAAGAACAGTTACATGACTTTATTTTTAATGAGTACAAGGATTATGGGAATTTAGATAGAACAATAATCTATTTTTATCTGGTATTTTGTAAGTTCAGAAGATGAATCAGGAATAAGCTGCATAGTAAGACAGGCCAGACCTGCAGTTAAATTATCAAAACTGCAGGAACAAAACGTGCCTTGCTTAGAGCACTGCATGGAAGTATCCATGTTAGGGCAATAACCCTTACTTGGTATCAAAAGTATGTGTTACAGTGACAACTGTTACAGTGGCACCCACCTCAGAAGTTAGTATGACAAAATTTGTTAATTTTTTTTAACACTTTGGAGTTTGCAAGTCAGGAGGGAGAGAAAATACATTTTGCTAGTGGTTAATCATAATTGCTGCATTATCTGCTATTGAAGGCTAAGAAGGCAGAAACTGTTAAAGGGAAACAAAAATAACAGCAAAAAGGAGCTGTTGGGTGGGGTTTCTATAAGGAGTAGGAGCCAACTTACACATTTATGTAAAATATATGTTCTATGTATTCAAAGGTTCTGCACTGGGATTTGTTTACTCTCTTTCCTGCCTTGTGCACTGGCTGCTGCTAATTAAATCAAACATCAAAGGTGGGGTCTCCTTCTTGCCAGGAAGACATTTGCATTGCTGCAAAGCTGGAGGCAGACAAAATCAAATCAGTGGGAAAGTCAAAACAACTTTCTGCATATTGGGAGATGGGAAAGGGGACACATGACATTTAAAGGATCATTAAATCAGAAAAGGATGGGGATAGAAAGCCAGCTTGTTTCTCTCACTGGGCTCTCTCTAAATGCAGCCTAGCCTGGAACCTGCAACCCACTCAGGTTAAGTGGGTAAGCACAGCATTTGCACTTTGTCAGCTTTACACCTGTCCTTGAAAGTGCCCAGGATTGAGTTCAAAAAAGTGAAGTGTGACTCTTTCTCCTGTCCTTACAAACCGTAGCAAAACTTTTCATATTTTTTGCCACTGCTTTTATCTCCACCTAAGCAAAGCCACGTGTATTTTTAGGATTACCAGATCTCATGCACTTACCATCTCTTTGGATATATAATTCCACAAACTGGCACACTCTGGTAGGTCTTGGTATTCCAGCACATTTTCCAGAGAGCTGAAAAGATAATGAAGTGCATCCCACTATCCTGCATGAGCTGGTTGAACCATCTGCAATACAAACATTACTGTGGACAAAATATTTTCTGGTGATTCAATTAATTGGGAAGGTAGGGTGAGTCATGGTATGCTGTACGAGTTTGTATTAACAGTTGATAATTTAGAATTTTTTAGATACTACCTTTTCAGATAGGACATAGAACAGGATTTTTCCTATGTCAGAAAAACTTAACTGATTTAAATCGTGCTGCTCTTAGTAAAGTAAATTCTCATGATGCTAGAAATCACTGGGTGATTTAACTTTTGGATTGCTATTTCATGCCCAGGATCCTGTTTTAGATTGAAAACAAGTTTAAGAGCACCTGGAGAAACTAAAGTTTAATGAAAAGGATAAAATTAATGTTTCGGCTTGTACAACGCTTTGGGCTGCTCCCTTTTTTTGTTTTTTGCAGTTTAAGGATTTGCTGTAAACAATTGCACAGACCATCCTGTCTTGACCTTGGGCAAATCCCAGTTTCCTTAAGATGGTAAATCTCTCCTGAACATGTCCCAGATGCAAAATCCTTCCAGAAATTATCTACTACAGCTAGAGAGAAACATGCTTTTTTTATCTAATTTCCACTTGAAGTCTGAAGAACATTTCTCAAAGAACATCCTGTAGGCACCAGCTGCACCTGGATTGCTCAGTGCCTTTTTGTCTGGTAGTGCAGCCTGACAGTGTTGCCTCTCTTGCTGTGGTTCTGCAGAGGCTCAGCTACCTAAGTGCTTCAGGACACTATCTTTCCTGCAACTTGCATCACCAGTGGAAGTTTCCAGCACTGAAATGTTAAGAGTCCTTCATCCTCTCCAAAAGGAGATATATAAATAAGAGGATTATTACATCTGTGCTGAGATTTTTGGACTTGTTATATAAGATCTGTCAAACTGGTGCTGTCCTCAGTTTTCTCTGGTGATGCAGCAGGTTACTAACCCTGTTGCATCCCCCTGATCCCTGGTAGGTATCAGGTGTATGATAAACTGACTATCAAAGAGATTTACTAGGAAGGCCTGGGCTTCTGTGGCATTGGCTTAGCATTGGTACCACTTGCTGTGCTGCGCTGTGCTGGCCCAAATAGGAATTTCTCAGGCCAAGATCTGTGGAATCATGAGCTTCTGCTCAAGCAGTGACTGGGATATTTTACAATGTTTCAGCTAAATAGCCAGTGAGATGCTGCTCTCTTCTCAGCCTTACTTTCTCCCTGCTCACCTGTTGTCCCAGAGCTGGGTAAGAACCCTTCTGACAACATTCCTTCTGGACTTTTAGCTGAGTAATGGCTCACGCTTAAGCTTCAAATGATGAGAAAGCTCACTTATCTCAGGACTGCACCCTAAAAGAGAAAATAAAGAAGGTGCTTCCATCCAGCTGAGTCACAGACCTACAAGAAAGAAAGATATTTAGAGACTGAATTTTTCTTTAACATTTAATCAAAATTGGAGAGAAGAAGCAGTAAGTTCATATGTGTCAAAATTAAAAAGAAAAGTGGCATTTATAATGATGAATAAACATGATGAGAGAGATGCACTACATTTTTGCACTGCACTAGAAAGTCTTTTCTTACAGCTTTATAAAACATGAATTCTTATATTTTTATTGGAGGGAGTGAATTACAAAGTAAATGCCTAAGGCTGCAGCTGGGCCAGATGATTGCTGACTGGAGAGAGATACCCTGTGGAAGCGAACTGCTCAAGCACAATATCCCAAACCCAGTTACATCTACATTGCTGGGTACTGTTTAAAACATAACCTGCGGTCAGTTCCTAGTGCTGCATGCAGTCCATGAAAAGCAGCCTCTGGAGCTACTTGCTCATAGCAGTGGTTCTCTTATCTGCAATACTGGCTCTCCCAGGCTTCCCAAAGGATGGGAGCACTGGGTGTCTTAATTCAGGATCATTTCCTGATTTATTTGTGCAGATGCAGAGCTTACCTCCCACACCTCTCAGTTTTTCTGCCAGTGATGACCACTACATTAAAAGTGTAGGTGGGCGTTCTGCCTTTCAGATGTTCCATCCAGAGTGTGGCTTATTGGTTTGGACAGGCTCTGATTTCAGTCTGTGTGAACACACCAGCCAAGAACCAAGGCAGCAGAGGGCTGACTAATAGTGCTCACTAGATCTCATGGCACTGCTTCAGGAGGTTTCCAAACAGAGCTAGAGGAAGGGAAGGAAAGTTCAATGAAAGAAACAGACTTTAGGACAAGGGTTTGGTGAGCTCAGCACTGAAGATGAAATTATGGGACAAGTCCTCAGCATTCACCCTGATGGGGGTTGGTTGTACAATACCCCACCCTGTGCCCTCTCTTGAGCAATTCCTTGTTAGGGGCTCATTATATCTATTACAAGTTATCTCTTCCTGCCTTTTATTCTTTTCTGATATAAACACCTTACTTCTAGCTTTCTTTTCCAGAAAGCTGAAAAATTACTTGGCTGAAGCAGTTATTTTGAATATGAGACATAGGAAGAAGCATTGTAGACGTAATTATCATAGAATCATTAAGGCTGGAAAAGATCTTGTGTAGTTACATACAGGCTTGTGATGGTTTAGTTAATTGGCTCAGGCATATGCAAGCATGCTTATTTAGCTTCCTCCTAGAACACCAGTTGTAGTGTTGTAAGCACTGCCATGAACTGGTACTGCTGTGTAGCTCTATGTATAGGCCAATTTCTCCCTTTTCTCTCCCAAATCCATTGCTGCAGGAGCAGCACCCCAAGTCCAGAGTTTTTATAATGCTGAAATAGCCTGTTCTGACAAATTGTATCAAGCTTTGAAAACAGATTAGCATAACCAAGCAGAGAGATTATTTCATGTTTACTTTCAGGAAAAATGAGAACAATGTCTTAACAAATCCAGGCTACCTGCTCCTGGGATCCATTTCCATGGGGGTGTCTGCTCATCCCTCTGATGCAA
Organism: Parus major; assembly: GCF_001522545.3. Classification (NCBI taxonomy): domain Eukaryota; kingdom Metazoa; phylum Chordata; class Aves; order Passeriformes; family Paridae; genus Parus; species Parus major. Next base: position 21,787,023 of record NC_031770.1, read on the forward strand.
TGTGTTAACAGGATCATTGATCCCTCTAAGCATATGCCTCTTGTCCTTGTTGACAAATGCACACCAATAGATACTGTGGGTGATGCATCATTATGTAATTGTGCTTGTGGTGCAGACATTGAACCTCCCGTGACATTACAGATCCTGTATTAAAGACAGAAGCAGCTTTATCCTAAGTATTATTCCTGATGTGAACAGACCCAAACACGAGCAGATGCACTGCTACTACAAGCAATGTTAGGCAACTGTGACATTAATAATTTTCAATTTATAAATGGTGTCTTTTCTAATATGTTAATAGAGAAAAACCAATTATTTGGGTTCGAAAGATTTTGTAGATTAACATCTGTGGTGTATAGAGTTGGTATTAGATAACTATAAGATGTACATTAAGAAATGTATTTTGACCTTGACTACTCAGACTTTGATTATTCAACCCTTCCAGTTATTATAAAAGGGGTCAGGTCCTCTCGTGCCTACTAATTAAAATTAAAAGCTAAAATGTTCCAAATTTATCTGTAACCTCAAAACAAATTTAGTATATCAGCACAGAGAAAGAGATTAAAAATGTGGGAAGGGGGAGGGAGAAGAAAATTAATGTCCCAATTCATCAGAATGCTATTGATTTTGACACTGAAATGTTGGAGGCCATTTCAATATTTTAAGCAACACATGAAGCCTTGTGGTCACTCTACTGGACTGGTATTAGAAAAGACTTGGAAGAGATTCCCCTCTGGCCTACCAAGTCACTTTGCCTTGCTGTGCTTTTGTGTTCTGCTTTGAATAGCACTGACACAAACCTCATGGCCACTCAAATCAAAGCTAGCTATTTTCTGCCAGCAAAATACACTGAATTAGCTTGTGGTGGGATCAGAGAGAAACCAGATTCTGTGATTCTGTCTAAAGTGAAACTACAGAGGATGGGTAATGGGTCAGCATTTTGCACTGGATGTGACCAACATGACTTTCACCTCAGAAACACAGGACTAGCATCTCAATTTCAAGTGAGGTTGAAATTGGGGTCCTGCACCTTCTGGTATGTCTTCTAAGCTTCCTCTTCTCTTCTGGATGTCCCATGCAACCACAAACTGTGTCCTCAGATCACCTAATCACAGAGACTTTATTTGCAGTCAGAATTACAATTGATTTTACTTTGATTATCACTCCAGTACACCAGCACTATTCAAACAATGAATATTAGACGACATTGCTATTTTTCACAGGCAGTTGAATCACAGACAGTAGCAATCTTCATCTGAATTTTTCATTTAAAAAATGAAACCTTTCATGATTAAGCTGTCTGTGTGAGCCACCAGGAGACAGGATTGATGGATATATTTCACAGGGACTGTGCAAAGTCAGTGATCTGAACCACTGAGAAGCCCAGAGAACATGGGCACACCGTTACTGAAGGTACTGAGTTAAAGCTGTCAGTTTAGGGCTGTGCAGGCCAGCACATCTTAAACAGAAGAATTCAGAGCCAGCTTTTGTTAATTAGGAGTAACATAATTATGTAGTATATTTTTCCATTAAAGGCATTAGGGAAGGCCTTTTCGCCTTCTGTATTCTTGTATTTTCTGGACTGAATAAGAAAAGATACAGTCTCCTCATCCAATCTTGGTGGAGTCATATCCATGTAGTTGCATTATAGTTGGTGTCTTTAGAGCTGTCAGCTTTCCTGGGTGTTCCTGTTAATTTAGGTAAACCATCCTCAAATAAAAAACTGAGCTTACCTATCACGTTGCTAGTGCTAGTGCTGTAAGCACTACATGACACTGTAATTCTCCTAACAGAGTAAGATGTATTAAAATAGCTATTTGGACTGTCTGCAGTTAGCCAGGCCAAAGAACAGGCTTCTGCTCCTCCTATTACCTATGTGTCTTGCATCAGCCTGTGATTTAATGGAATACTGATCTTAAGGCCAAAAAGCTAAATTCAATTGTAAAAAGGACAGCTTTAGAATTAGGCTCAATACTTTATATTTTCAAGGCATTTGAAATGTAGTTTATCCGTATGTGACATTTTTCCTTATGAAATTTTAGACAAAATTACAGTCTCCATTCACTCTAACATACTAGCAATTTTCAATAAAATATGCTGTAAGAATTATCCCCGAACAAAGGGGTTTGAAAATCTATAATGATTACATTAAGGCATTAAGATATACTAAGATTGTTAAATGCTTATCTAGAACATGAAAAAGGATTTAACCCTGTCATGACAATATGGGGAAACTATCTTTAAAACATGAAAATGCCCTAAGCTAATTGTATTGCACTTCATTGCCATGAAACAGAGGGTTGTCTCCGAGTCTTGATATTGCATTTCTATCCCACACATGAGGGGTGGGAGAAACATCCCCAGTTTCCTAAAAAGAAAAGATTTTTGTGGTTGATTCATCTGTTGTTACTCTGCCCCACAGATTTCAGGCCTATTGGCCATCCTTGGTTTCATTTAAATCCTGCAAGTGTGATCTTAAGAGGGCTTTTTACTGAAAAAAATAATAGCACATAAAGTAATACACAGAGGGCAGACTCCACAGCTTAACGACCCCCATGTGAAAAAAAAGAAGAAAAAGAATACAGGCATTTTATTTAACCTGGTCAGCTGGCCAGTCTGTGATGGCTGTGGTGACTGCAGCATGTGCTTTCCATACCCAGTGGGTGTTGCACGGAACATGCAGCAGAGCTTTTATTAAGGGAGAAGGAAGCAGAGTTCAGGAGGCAAAGAACTCAAATCTGTAGGAATCCAGCATTCCCTGGCTCTGTCACTCAGAACAGCCCTAGAGGATTTATCTTCTACACTTCTTTGAGGAATAATTCTTGGCTTGTGCAATAAATTACTACAGGATAAATGTATGAGAATATTAATAATGAAAGCATCTTGCTCTTCTGTGCTGCAGCTCATCAAAAGATCAAAATCTTGATCATTACCTGTCTCCTGAGAAGTTGGTAGCAAAGCTCATTTCATTCCAAAGAAACAGAAGTGACACACAGCCCCTGTGCCTGCCTTGCCCATAGCCACACAGGAAACCAACAGGGAGGGTTTCAGTAAAAACAAACCATCCCATTTTTATCAGCAGCATGTGGGATAACTGATGTTCCTGTTGTCTGTGTTTAAAGCAAAGGAAGGACTTATTTGACTGTGTTCTGTTTGACTCCACCGAGATATTTGCTACCTGGAACTGGCAAACATTGTTTACGAGATCAGACCAGGTAGGTGGTATTGTTATTCTTGTAAAAGTTACATTTACAGAACTCTCCCAGAATCATCTTGTTTCCTGAAGCATTCCAAATATCCTACTGATAAAAATCATAAAACTAATTGTTATACATGATATCTTTTTATGATAGTTGCTGAGATACACGGCTAGTTAGTAAAATAAGCCTATACCAGCTATTCAGAGTGAAGTCAGAGATGAGGCTCCTATTGACTTGAATGGAGCTGAGACTTCGTGTTAATACCTTAGTAGAACATTAAGTTCTGATTTTACAAATTCAGCTGCTGAGACATTAAAAGTTAAGGAAATTTCTTTCATCAGCTGGATAGGAACCTGTCCTTGCTTGCAGTGCCTGTCCTCACACGTCTTGGCATTTTTGCCATGTTTGGGTATCTTCAGTGACCAGCTCCAGCATCTGTATTTAGCCTGGCTCTCCACAGGAAGGGCACAAACTCATTATGTCCAGCAGGTTGGGATCAAGGAGAGGCCATGTCCGAGTCACTGGCAGTGAGCCTGGAGCAGCTCTGTGCCATGCTTCCTGTGCGTAAGTGCTGCAGGCTGAGGGGAATGCAGCTCTCTGCTGAGCAGGGATATCCGGCATGGCAGGAGCCAAGCTCCCACAAGGCAGGTTGAAATTGCATTTTATTTGAGAAATGGGAAGAGAAGTCCAAGGGAAGTGAAGTGGTTTTGACTGCAGTTTTAAAGAGACTGCTGCTCAGTTTTCTTCACCCTGTGCCATTCATTATTTCAGGACTTTGCCCTCATTCTCAGGATTGCAAGACCCAAATTACAATGTGGGAATTAATACATCAAATAATTGCAGACAGGGAGAGGATCCACTCCAATATTGTGTAGTGACTGTAGCCAGTTGTCTCTGTTTTATAATTATATTTGTCTTAGTACTATTCATTCTGCACTGATACCTGTGTTAGAAAGAAAGGAACTGCATATATTTTAAATTTAACCTGCACTCTTTTTTTCTAGTCATGTATACAGAATGCATCCTTCCACTGACAGTTTCTTTTGTGCGTTTTAATTAGAAAGAGAGCCAGAAAGAAAATAAGCATTTTTGCCTAAGATATTCTACAATTTTAACAAGATGTTGGACCACACGAATTCCAAAAATTCATTCTAAATAAAATTACTTTATGATTCTAGGCCTGACTCCTATTTAGAAGGAATTGCCCCTTCCCATGGACCTGTGTGCGTTATGTACTTTGATGCCCCATGCTGATGGGGTTGTTCTGTTCCTCCAAGCTACAGCTGCTGTATCCAAAGGAGCCAAGTCCAAAGTTGCTGCTGTGCCTGGACAGCAGGGTATATGTGTGTGCATTGTGTATGGGGTTATCTGCTGCTCAGAGATTCCTTGTAACACCAAAACTTGGGGGGGATGTGGGGTATGTGTGAAACGAGGACAGGATGACAATGTTCATAGCAGAAATACCTCACAGTAATGGCTGTCAACTCCATTACTGTCAAATTAATTCTGAATTGTTGCCCATCATACACTGCTTAGCTTGAGGGAAGTGAAATGGTGGCTTTGCCTCTGTGGCAGAAATGAGAGTAGCTCAGCTCTCTGAGGAGCCTTGCAGAGTGGCAAAGAAAATGTCAAATATCATTTGGTCAGAGAGCATTTTTAAAGTCCTCCAAGAAACAGTGCTTGCTCTATACACTATTTCCACTAGATATATGAAACAGAGGGAGCTCTTCGTTTAGGAAGTATCAGCTTTCAGACAAAGCTGGGGATGTTTGGAGTTGAGGCTATGTTGGGACTGAGACAATGTAATTTGATTTTACAGGCCAAATCTGCACCTCCAAGCAGATAAACTTCTGACTTGAGAGCAGCAAAGAACAGTAGATGCAAAATCAGACTAATAATAAGCATTATCAGGCTCAGTTTCTGGACCAACAGTTAACTTGGCATGTGACACCAGGCAGGTCCACAGCATTATCAGCACTCCTCCTCTAATCTGGCACAGTGAGAATCAGTGCAACAGACCTTATAGTCCAAATCAATCTCTATATTTGAACTCCTAGGCAATATCTCAACATGTTTACACACTCTGGTAAGTGTAAGCATATAAGCATGAAAAGGAGTGCTAAAGACCTGAATAAATGCAAGATTATCTATTTAGATGCCTAGTTAGAATTTAAATCCCCAAAGAAGTTTGTTTCTACCTCTGTAGTGCACATACTGTGTCCAGAGAAAGGAAAAGATAAGGACAGGCTGAAAACAAGGGAAACTGATCCTTCAGTGGACCTGAATAATTCCCTGGATGCTTTTCTGTTGAGCTACTGGTTCATTTAATTTTTTTTCCTTTCCTCACAAGAAAAGGTCTACAGGAGCTTTTATTGAATCTCCAGGCTTACTAAATTGAAATTTTGTGGAAACACATTGAAGGAGACACTGGAAAGGTGCAGTGTGAGTCTGTGAGCCAGGTAGGGATCTTAAGAAAGAAGCTGAGGGTGCGGAGGGAGTTGAATGTGACGCTCTTGTCTAGAAGGCACAACAAAGCTGAGTGCTACCAGACCTTTACATTAATACCAGAACTATCTTAGATGCATAAAGTGTGAGATAATGACAAGACCTTCTGATCTGTAATGTTACTGATGAGAATGCTACTGGTACAGGGAGAATTAAATGTTTAAGAGTTGTATACTGGGGGTGATCACACAAAACCTGGAGTCAAGCAACTGCTGTTGTCACTTAGGGCTTCACAGATTAATGGTCGTTCTCCATCTTGCAAAGTGACCTTAAAATTGCAGTCAAAAAGGAACTTAGAAATTACAATGACAGTCTGCACTAATTACTTACTCTGTGTACAAGTATTTTGCTATCCATGCATTCTGTGTGCCAGGCTAACAACAGTGCAAGATCCCAGCAGGTGCTGGGGATAAAACAGGTGTAGCTGATGGGGTGATCTCAAGGAGAGAACAACCCCTGTTGCAAACTTGTCTGGCAGGGACTATTCAGGCTCGATGGATTTTGCCCTCTCCCTTGCTTTCTTCCCTGGGCTCAGAGCGGTGGCCGTATGGCTCCCTGTGGCCAGAGGGAGAATTGCTTTTCCTGAGCAATTCCAGTGAGGATTTTATTTGTGGGGTCACTTTGACATAATTCTAGGAGGTGGCATTGTAACTTTTGACTTTTAAATGCTTCAGCCTTGCCCATATAAAGCTTTGGAGCATGACTAATTAATACAATAATCACCTCTTGCAGAGAACACATTAACTCCCTGAACTTCCAGGACTTAGAGGATCAGAGAGAATGCTGGAAATCACTGAGAAATTGAATTAACAGATTCTCAGGATGGCAGCCAGTAAGGGACTTCATGCACTTGTGTGCGGAGGGATGAGCACCATGCCCCAGGGACTCAGGCAAAGCTGCTGTCTTCACTAGGATTACACCATGTGGGTACTTCCCTGAGGACAAAGGGGAATCAGGTCCAGAGAGCTTTGGAACCCTGTATTTATTCAAACCAATATTCTGTGAATCAAATTATCTAAGAAACTAAACATGCATTTGACCACTTTTGACCACAAAAATGCTATTTTTGCAAACCTACATCAGGGTTGCATTTTTTTCTCACTGAAACTCTGTATCTATTTTCTAGAAAATTCCCCTATTACTTCTGCTTTAATTCATCAGTGGTCTGCATGACTGCTCTCAAATTTTGATTCTCAGAGCCTGTTATGTCTCTTCATCCTTTTTAATGATGCGATAAACTTCTAACAGAAAGCTAGACAGAAGTAATCAGGGTTTTTGAAATTAGTTTTACTCAACAATACAAATAATGTTTTCTTTCTGTTTTTAAGTAGAGAAAGAGAGGGCAATTACAGATCAATGTGATCAACAAAATTCGTTCCAATCTGGATTTTATTAAAGATTTCCAGGCTCCAAGATAAATACAAGATGATACTGAAAGCACCAAAATGGAAGCAAAATAGTCTCAGATTCTGAGTTTCAGCCCCTCCAAAACTGAATGAGGTATCACAGAAATCAGATTTCACATTCAGAAAGAGCAGTTCTCCATGGATTTAAGTATTTGTTTGTCACATACCACAATAATTGTAATCACCCTAATTTTACAGACTTTTGGGGACTGTAGACTGCCTGAGGTGTCAGCAGCCATTACCCTAAACTGTCTCATGTATACAGTAGCTACAATGTATCACCCTACAGTGTAGCATTACTATAACAGTCTGTTCCCTTCTCTCTTTCCAGAAGGATGGTAGCAATCTGTAAGGAAAAAAAACAAAACATAATCAAAAGCTGCACAGATGGTTGTGTAACAGCTGATAGGTAGCTGATAGGTAGCTGCAGTTGCTGGTGAGTATTCTGGAGGTGGCAGACAGCAAGGGCAATGAAGAATTACTGACAGCATTTAAAGGGACTCTGCCAGGCCATGAAATAATACCGATAAAAGAAATACTTATCAATTTTTCCAGCAATGAGACTACTTAAATGGGGAAGAATTTCTCCCAAGGACAGGGACATCCTTCCTCCCTCCCTTCCTCCCTTCCTCCCTCTGCTTTGCAGAAGCTTTCAGAAATTATTACCCTGGAAACATAAACGTCTTGCGTGTCTTGCAAAAACTTTTTGCTGTGCCCCACTCTGCATAAGCTGCAGTGACTTGTAGGAAAGAGGTTGGATTGTGACAATAACCACAGTTCCCATCAAGTCATCTTCTGATGGAGTGCCAGTCACGTATCACTTCAAACTGCAGAAGGTACCTACTGTGGAGTTTGTTTGGCACAGGAAGGAGATCTGTGGTGTCCTTTAGGAAAAGCCTTGGCAAGCACCATGAGACCAAAACCATCAGCAAGTGGTTGTTCATACCCCAGAGTGCTGCTGGCTCAAGGCACAGTCAGCCAGACCAGAACTGCTTTTCATGTTTTCCAGTCATCCTTAGCAGTGGGTTTGGAATGTGGTGTAACAATCACATATGAATCTGACATAATGTTCTCTCAAACATTAAGCCCTTAATGACAAGGACTGGTGTCAGTTTAGTTATGTTAGGAGCTTGTCCTCACTCAAAATTCAGTCATTCCTGATGCACTTAGCTTCTCTAGGCAGTCCTGCTCATTTTATGGGTGTCCTCATTTTGTTTGAGGGTCCACTCTGTGCACAGACAAATGAAGCATAGCCATAACCTGTAACTGAGTTCTGTTCCTACTGGGCATTTTCCCTAAGCACTCTGAGGTGCCTCTAATTTCTGATAGTGTAGTCCAGCCTTTCTAAGAAAGCCTGACAAAAGATAGCAACATAAAAATACAGAACTATCCTCTATTGCAGTGACTTTTTTACCCCCTATTGGCTGTCACAAGACTGAGGGCAAATAATCCAACTGACAGGTAATTCCCCCAGAAAATCCTGAGATCTTCCATACCGCAGTTTCTCCCTCTGGTCCCAGATATTTCCAGGTAGCTTTTGACATTTTCTGTTGCTGGATTTGCTGAGTGCCAGAATAACTCCCCTTTCAACATGACAGGAACAGCTTCAGTGACCTGGAAAATCACAATCTGTTTCTTCTCTTCCACTTGGAAGATTAGCCTTGAACTTCCTGTGCTGCCACCAGCAGCTGAGTCTCATGTTGTGATAGGCACCACGAGCCACAGTGCTGTGACCTTAGTGCTGAGCCTGCCTGCTGCCTGTGGCTACACAGGAACTGCAAAAGGTCCCCTGTCTCTGATCATAGGTGTCCTTAGCTCACTCACTGAAGTGCTCTGAGCCTGGTTTCCCAGTCACAGCTTCACACCTCTCCTCTGCAGTGAGGGTAATGAGTGTCTAGTCAGCACACCAGTGTGGGCTCCGAGGGGAAAAATCAGGCTCTTGCTACAGGATGGCATTCAGGATCATGGGTGAAATACAGAAAAGGCAAATACACTGTGAGTATTGGAGAGTCCTTCAGTAAAGGGCTGTGCTAGATTTAAGAGACAGCCTAAATTACTGCCACTAAAGGCAAACAAATATTTTTTTGCAGAAATAAATAAATAAATAAATAAATAAAATTATATATATATATATGTATATACTTTTGGTCTTGACATTTCATTCTCAAGGTAGTTCTATTTAAACAAAGTGTGAAGCAAAGGACAAGCTTTCATAAGCGTATTGGCTGTACCAGTCCTGCAATTGCTGTCTCTCTGCTTTCTCCTGTTAATCTGAATGTATTGTGTCTGTCTTTTCCATAATGAGTTACACTCAGAAGCTGGTGCTGCCTAGGCAAGAGGTCATATTGATGTCATTAAGTGCCTTCCTGAAAGCCTCCTACAGAAATAAAGTTTAAAAATTGTGAGAAAAAAGAACGGTGGCCACCTTGCTCTTTAAATACTTCTGTCTAACCACAGTGTTTGCTGATTGTTTCAAATCAGAACAGATGAAAATATTTAAACATACATGAGCATGAAAGCAAAATTTGCTAAAATGTATCTGTCAAATGTAAATGTTCTAGAGACATAGATGGGCCCTGCCTTACAGAAGGGATGTGATGAGGCAGTGAGTTCCTTAAAGAGTTATATGCAGCCAAGTTATTTCCCTTCTGTTATTTCCATTAATGACAGTGTCCCTACAAGCCCCACTGCCCACCTCTTACTTGCTCATAAAGTTTAAACCAGAAAGAAAAATGCTGCCATCTGTCTTAACTTTCTGATGAGATTTTACCCTGCTAATATAGATACAACTTTGGTTAAAGTTTATCTTTCAAAAAGAAACACTGTCCTGATCAGTAAGCATTAAAAAATCAGAGAACGTTACATTGGTTGTCTGCTCCTCAATTTACTTGCTCAGTTAAAAATCTGTACCTTTCCCTCTAATCTGTCTGATTTCATCTTCCAAAAATCAGTTTGTGTTGCACCTTTCTCCATTTGTCTAAAAAGCTTGTAAGTACCACGCATTTTCTCCACATGAAAGCACTTACTCACTGTAATCACCTTACTGCAATACCAGTAGAACTGATTTCAGTTTTGTTTGAGAATAAAATACCACAGATCGATAACACATGTAGTTCAGGAAACAGTGGAGCTAATGAAGTTCATATTCCTGAGGATTTGTATCTCATAGTTAAATTCACTAGTGCCTCAAGAGTACACAATAATCAAGGTCTTTCAGCAGTGAACCCACCCACCATCACCATCATCATCATTGTCATCCATTTGAACTCTGGTATAATAATATAGTTGAACACTTTGAGATGTTTCTTCCCTGTCTGCTAAGTTATTTTATTGGAATTTGTAGGACAGCAAGAGACATAGAGACTGAGATATATATAGGTGATATGATCAGTTAAGGTATATTTCCACAGGGAAACAAACAAACAAAAAAAAAATCAGTTTATGCAAAGAAAGCACCAGCTTTTAAACCTTTGCAGTAGAAAATATCACTCCAGATGCTTCCATTTGAACTGTCTTGTTTTCAAAACCATTTTTTTGTTATTGTCATTGGGAAACCCACATACTAAGATCCTCACTAAAGGTATGGGTATTACACTTGTACAGCAGCTCCAAAATTCAAATCTTCCTTGTTGAAAATCGGGAAGCCAGTTTCTTTTAATTTGAACTCAGGGACACCATGGAGTCCTGCACTATTATGCACTATATACCAGAATATTTGCTTTCTGAAAAAAAATTCTGTCTCCTCATCCTCTTCTACACATGGCCTTTATTTTCCTAATGTTCAGTTGCATCAGATATAACTGATATTCTTGGCTTAACAGTTTATTCATTCCTCAAAGCAAAGGATTGTTATGAGGTTTCTGTATGTTTTTACAAGGAGCTATAGGATATCATATACTTGCATTGTCAAGAGTACCAACAGTGACAGGTGTCTCTGTTAAAACACTACTACAACTATTTATGGATCTTACTACATGGAAAATACTGTCCCTAGCCCATCTATCTCACACTGGTCACCTTTAACATTGCAAAATCTGACCATGTATTATGGCCAGTGCACAATTAAATGAAGCACTGCTATTTGAGATGTCTGGTATGAAAACCCATTCCTTCAGTATCTGCTACCAAAAACCACATGGGTATTCTATTTGCAATAGATGAGCACCATTTTCTCTTCCCCTTTTGCTACTAAGTAAGAAAAATGTAGGACTGATGAGGACTAAACTCTGCCGTTGTCCAAACAGAATAGGAATAGGGGATCACACTGTGTCTCTGCTGGCATTGTTTTCTTTAAATACTAAAATATATGACCAGTTTTGGGGCTGAGAGATGGCAGTCATCCTGTGTGAAGAGAAATGTGTTTCATTTGATGCCTTCTTCTGGTGTGTGCAGGTAGAACATGTTGTAAGACATTTTATGTTCTGTTTCACAGCATCCTCCCTTGATAGCAGTGGATGTGGAACTTTGAAAGTTAGATTACAGATAGAACTACATGGAACAAGCCAAACCATGGTCTTCATAAGCAATAAGTGGTGGCCAGAAATTTTAATTTCTGCTGAAAAATCTTCATGCCTCATTACATATAGAAGGCAGACTTGACCATTATAGATCATCGGAGCATCTCCCTTAAAGACAGGAATTTCCAGTTGCTCTCCCAGTAGGACTAAGAGATGAAAGTATTAACATATTCTTATAATCCTTATTCTTGGTATTGGTGAGTGACTTCAAAATTTCTGAAACAACACTGTTAGATGACTTTACAATAAGAGGAGAGGTTCTTGCTGTCTTCCCGTCTGGCTCCTCCTGTGCAGCCTCTTTCACTGGGGTTATTGGGAACATTTCTCATCTTCAGCTACATCAGGACAGGAACAGTGTCTCGTTAAGTTTGGGCTGCTTTGTATTGAAGATTTTGGAAAATTGTGCCAAAAGAAGGTGGAACTCTCTTCCATTGTTATTTAATGGCCATACATAAATTACAGATTTGTGTTTCTGTAGTTTGCCTTACTTCAGAGACACTTTTTGCTATGTCTGACAGTGGTTGCTGTAGTTTAGATGGGAAAAAGGGTAATGGTATTGATGTGATTTGGGCTTGATGAGGTTTCTCAATAGATCAGGCTTTAAAATTTGTGCCTGAGGTTCTTCAGTAACTTAAAGAGGATATTTCAGAAATGGATGCTTTATCTTCTTGGATAGCATGAGTAAGTGAGAAGCCTCATTGCAGAAAGTGCTTTCCAGCTGAGGTTTCATTGCTCTGAGCATTAAAATCTGCACATAACTTTCCTCTGCCACCAGAGGTCATGCCCCTATTTTCCAGCATGCTGAAATCTTCCTCACTGTTCTTTTGGTGAACCTATGGCATCAGAGCATATACCCATTTCCTAAAAAGATACTTCCAACCTGGACTTAAACTGGCAGGGAGCTTCTGCCTGCTTCAGCAGGAATTTACCCAATTGTGCAAGCTGCTGGTAGACAGGACCTATTTTGTTTAGATGTAGCATTCACTCATGTAAGAAGATAGAATTCTCTTAGACACAACACCAGTAAACTCAATGCATGTTTTTAATAAACATGGTCTTAACTAAAGACCTTTACAATCAATTTTGCATTTTGCTTGCAGAGTGATCTCACTTCAGCAGTCAGTCCTAGCCTACACTACTCTCTGCTGTAGCACAATCAGACCCATTGCCATGGCATTTAATAAAGATGTCAAAAAAAAATAAATCATCAAGTTCAGATGCTTATCTGATACATATTGAAATTGATTAAGCACCTATGCTAGACAATCATAAGAACACAGCTGAATTTACTGTAGAAGGAAATGTGAAATTCAAATTGGTATCACAAAAGATGGGCAAAGACTGAGATGGAATAGAAACAAACTAACTTTGATTTAACTGCTGCTTCTCCAATGGTTATATTCTCCTAGGAATAACCTACTCAACACTACAGGCTTGATTTTGTAGAAAGGAAACACACACTCACATTACTTGCATATCAATCACACAACTCTAAGGTGTTTTTTAATCTTCCTAAATATTAAAAAAAAACCCCAAACAGTAAAATTTGTCTCCATAACTGCAGAGGTTTTACTACTTAACTTACAAAAAGAAATGTAATAAAGGTAAGTTCAGCAAACCTCTTTTAGGATCATGAAAATTAAACTTTGTGAATCTTTTTAGCTAGTAAAAATGAATAAACTGAAAAATAAAATTACATTTCCTCCTCATCTAGGAGGAAATATACATATACTGCATGCATCTAGATGTAATCACGTAATTCTAGGACTCTAACCAAGAATAATTAGAAATAATTATATCAATTTTCAACAAGTTATTTGAATATTTAATTGCACATATAGGAGAAATGAAACCTTCAGCAGAAGCAGACTGTAAATCCAATTTTTTTCCTTGGCTTTATCTGATAAGTGGGGATTTTTTGTTTTGTTTTTTCACTTATGGTTTTAGGAATTTTTACCACATACAGCACTGAAGTGTGATAAAGCTGAGATTGGTCTTCTGACCCAGAAAGTCTCCTAGTATGGTACAAACCACAAAGTCTTAGAAACCCAGAGACACTGCAATTAAACTGAAATTTAAAAAAAAAAAAAAAAAAAAGGTATGGAAAAAGGACATGAAAAAGGATAGAGAAATCTTGGTTAACTGTGAAGCCAGCATAAAAAGCAGCAAATATAGCTGCAAAAGAGAAAGTCTCCTTTATAGTCAGCTGTCACAGCTCTTCTGTGAAGGCTCCAAACTGACTGATGTACTGACGGGGCTCATTTGCCATAGTCTCCAACTTTGCTCCCTAAGATCCTATGCACCACTTTAAGTCTTCCTAGCCAGCTGTCATTGTCAAACAGTTCCCACAGAAAGCACAAAAAATCAAACAAAATATGTTTTGACAAAGAGACCAGCAAAATATAATCTGAACTATTGTGTCACCATGGTAGGAATGTCTCCTGAGTTCACAGACTGAAGGTGGCTCAGAGAAGGACAAGCTGCCCCATTCCTCTTGCGGGTGACCAGAAGCCTTGTATCAGCACTGCTAAAGCACTTCAGTTTCTCTTGCCAGCAGACACAAGGATGCACATTTAGTGTGCACACTTGGTGTCACTGCCACTGACTCGTGCAGAGGATATACTTCTTCCTCTATTCATAATGGAGGTGCCAAGGTCCCTTTGGGGAATTCACCTGAGAGAGCAGGGGATGTAACCGAGAGCTCTGACCAAATGTCCCTGTACTGACGGTGCTGAACTTGTGGCTTGTGAGCTTGGTGTGACTCACCCAAACAATCCTGACAGAATCACAGAATTGTTTGAGTTGGAAGGGGGCTTAAAGATCATTCAGTTCCAACCTCCCCTGACATGGGCAGGGACACCTTTCATTAGATCAGGTTGCTCAGAGCTCCATCCATCCTGGCCTTGAACACATCCAGGGATGGGGCATCCACAGCTTCTCTGGGCAGCCTGTGCCAGTGCCTCACCACTGCCACACTGAAGAATATCTTCCCAATAGCTGTTCCAAACTTGCCTTTTTTCAATTTAAAGCCACTTCCCCTTGTTCTGTCCCTATATTTTGTCAGTCCCTGAGTTTAGGAGAGAATCCCTTGTTCCATGGATCTCACAGTCCTCAACATAACTGAAAAAAAATAATTACTATATTCACATATATTAAAATGTCGTTATTTATACACTCAAACAAAAAATGTGTAAGAAATTCTTCTTCCCTCTCCCACCTTAAAAGTCACTGACTGCAAAACAGAATGTCAGACTTAAGAAACAAGCAGCCCAGATTCCCCTGTGACTTTGAGTCCACAGATACAAATCCTTGCCATCTGAAGTGGTCTCACAATCTGATTGTTACAACTGTAGCTTACCCTTTCCTGAGTGCAAGGCAAGGCAAGGTGACACAGATTCTTGCAGGGCTCCTCTGTCTCCTTTGTGGACACTGGCCTTTCACAGCACAATTTTCTGCACACTACTGAGGCACCTGACAAATTTTTGATTTAAAAACATTTTGATTTAGGAAACCCACAGAGTTTTTGTGGATTTTTATGCAGTGTAAGTGCTTCATTTACTATATACTTTCCTGAAAACATAGGTTGTCAACATAAAAATGCCAGAAAGCTTTCTTTCATTTTTGTTCCTCCTACTCTTGTAATTCTCTCTTTTATTTATAAAGCCTTCCACTGATGCATACAACAATTTATTTCAAAGCTTAATAAGAGAGACAGCAGAGTGGAAAATACTCTTTAACCAGAGGACTCTGAGAGGCAGAGTAACAGAAGGATGAATATCAGTCTTTGTTTACTGGAAGCAAATAAAACCCTGGTGACAGTCTCCCTGACACTGCTCTGCCACTTGTGGAAGCAAGGAGAATAGTCCTTAGCTAAGTACATAATTTTGTTAAAAATGTAAAAGGCAAAATACTGCACAGAGTGCATAAAATGTCAGTGATTTTCCCAAGCTGTCACAATTCCTAACATTTCCCTGGCTACAATTTATCTCAGAATTTTGGTGACAGGATAATCAGCACAACATTTCAAATCTTAAAAAAATATTTCACAATCTCAAGCCACTTCTTTCTTCCAATAATTTTTTATGTCAGTATTTTCAACTTTATCACCATGTGATTGAAAATGAAGGCCTCTTGCCCCAGGACACTTGTTAGAGCTCCCAGCAAAGGTAGGTGACTACATTTGCTATGTTCCCAGAGGCTCCCCACAGTACCACACTGCCTTAGGACCATCCTTTCCAAGAAAGATGCTGCAGTCAGGGAAAGCTGGAGCTGCACATCGTTTTGCAGGTGTGATGACCTGGGAGAGAACCTGGAAGAGATTCTGCCATCATTGCTCATGATGCAACTTTAATGTGAATTCTGTGCATTTTTCTCCCACAGGAGAAACAAGGTAGGGAGGAATCGTATTACTGGGATTATATCTACATGGGTTTGTAGACATTGGGAGTTAAAGAAATAGTGACTGAGCTGGTAATGAAAATATCTGGGACAATCATGGTGCACGGAAATCTGGTGATGGCTACACTTGAAAAACTTTCTCCCAATATATTTGAGGGGATTGTAAGTACAAATGAATTAATGGGAAAACATTTGAGACTGGCTGTTCCACAATAAGAAACTCCAATATTGTTGCTTTTTAAAAAATCAGGCAGCTCAAGTCAGCAAAATATTTACTTACTGTATCACTTAAAGCATTTTTTGAGGATTTTGAGAGCTCCTAGATATGAATTTTAATCTGGAAGGTTTCCCTTTCAAAAGAGGATAAATTGAGGCACAGATCCTAAACTTGTCCGCTTTCCTAGGAAGAACTTAGTAAGCCAACAGAAATCATGGATTATCATACTAGAACCCTTCCTTAGAGACAATTCCAATTCTTTAAATTTTGACTTATTAAGGATTTCAGTACACTCTGTAATTTCACTTTTGAAGTTTTATACACATTGAATAACCAGTCTTTAATCAGTTTAAATTAAGTTTAAATAGTGGCCTTAAAGATCAATTCAAGCACTTTCTGTTCTTAAGGTTAATGAATACTATTTTGAAAATTAGCATATATATGAAGACATATATAACATATAGGGCTGTTGGTTTCATTACAGGAAAGAGAGCTAAGTAATTGCATGCTTTCAAAATGTTCAGCTGTGCACTGTACTTAAATATTACTTTACAGAACATAAGGAATGGATAATAAAAAACCTGGAGTTAGTACAATTCATATGCTCCCCTCTGAATGTAAAAATGTGTCTTTTCTCGTCAGTCTCTTCCTCATTGATTCCTATCCTCTTAGCTTGTCAATTTTACAGTCCTTTGTGTAAAGACTTGACCTGCTGATGAATTTATTTCAGGTGGGTTTTGTTTTCCTCACCTGGATGGTTTGAAATGCAAAACATTCAAGGTACAGCTACTGCAACAAACTCCCTCAGTGGAGCTTGCCTTGCTGCACACATTGCTCTTGGAATCTCACTCACCTTTGAATTCAAACATCACAAAAGATGAAAAATAGCATGGTCACAAGTACTATAATTAATGCTGCTAAATTTTGCTCCTTTGCTGTCCTGTCCATGGCTGTGTTGTGCAGAATTTCTTCAATTAACATGTTGTTTCTCTCACAAAGCAATAGGGGGAAATTTTATCCTCTGGTATTTTTTAGAGTGTTTCTCTCTAATATCCTGGTATTTTATATGTTTTTATTGATCCTGTGTATGATTTTGTTGTTAAAGTCAGTAATATTATAATTAATAATACAGTAGTATTATATTATCATATTGTTAATATATATTATAGATTATTACACATTATATATAATACATTATATATTGCATATAATAATATATTATATATTATATGTAACAATATATTTTATACACCATATTTATCATTATATATTATATATATAATATAATATAACAATATTATTATATAATTATAAATATGTTATTGATAACTATTTGGTGGTTTTTGAGGGCCTGAAGTCAGCACATGTATTTTCAGGACTAGAAATCTGAGAGCTGCTCCTGAACTAGAGACCAGAATTTAAAACACAATACATGAAAAAAGAAGCCCCCATTTCAAACTTTATATGTATTTTTGGAATTATTCATGTCTGGGTTCACTTGTCCATATATAAAAGGAAAAAAATTCTTATAATTTTTATAAGTGTGAAAATCAGAAAGAAAGAAAATGGAGGGCCTGTTAAAAATTGTAATGACCACTTTTAGAAATGCATTTTTCTCAAAATTATCCAGCCCTTAATAAGTATAATAAAAAAATAAAATGACTCTGCTGCTGGCTTTTGAAGCATGAAATTTTGACATTTCTCTGATTCAAACCAACATTTCTAAAGAAACGTTTCAGACATCCCTAGACAAAATATAGTATTGAAATCCTAATATATTTCTTTTGAAATATAAATAGAAAGGCTCCCATTGATAGCAGTGGGAATGCACGATGACCTTTTGCTAATTTGAAAGTACAGAAGTTTGAAATGGAGATATTTGAAACCAGTAATGAAGCTTACAGCCTGAATAATACATACTGTACTGCCTGTCATTTTTATTGTGTAGTGCCATAATTTATTCACTATGCTAATGGTGCAGGTGAGGATTTTCTTTCAAGGTAATTGAAATCAGTAATAAACACAAACCCTTTAGATCACCCTGTTACTCATTAATTACAAAGCTGAAATGTCTTTACATTGTAGAATCCATTTGCTCATTTTTCCCTGTAATGGTAATACATTCTCCACAGATAGAAGTCTATAAAATTTTTATAATGGACAGCAGGAGTTTTTGTGCCTCCTGATGATAAAAGTAAAGGTTTCAATTTTTCTGAAGACTAATAGAAGAATATTTCATAAGTATTCAGCCATAGCATGACACCTACTCAAACCTATTTCAAAGCCGAAACAAAACTGGGAAATATTTGAGACCATGTGGAGATGCAAAATGAGGAGCTACTCTGTCCTGTTGCTAAATTTCTAGGTCAGGACATACTACTGTTCCTTTTCACACCTGATTCAGGAAAGGTGTCCCTGCCCATGGCAGGGGGTTGGAACAAGATGATTTTCAGGGTCCCTTCCACCCCAGGCCATGATGATTTTATATTATTATGTTATAATGCTTTGCTGAAGGAGGTCCTGTTTCAGTCACAGCTGCTACTACATGGATAGAGATTAAATTGAATGCAGAATTGCAGCTTGGCCTCATTCCTTATCATAAATAATGCTAGAAAATACACTATATTGTTCTTAAAATGTATATAATGACATTAGTATCTTGCGGTGTTACTCAGTGGCATTTCATGTAACCACAGTATTTGCTGGCTCAGCGTTTGGATGTGGACCCACAGTTTGCTGTTTCCAAATTTTATGTTTTAAGCCATTATATTTTTTTGTTTTCTGCATGATGTAGCATGGGTATTCCTATGTGGTGGGACAGGAGAGCTTCCATGACTTTGATAGTTTTTCATGAGTGATTTTTTAAATAACTATGAGAAATTTTTTGCACTGGTTTTAAAGGACGATTTTCACAGAACGTGGTGAGTTGGAAGAGACCCACAAGGATCATTGAGTCCAACTCCTGGCCCTGCACAGGACATCCCCAGGGTCACACCATGTGCATGACAGCACTGTCCAAATACTTCTTGAGCTCTGTCAGGCTGGTGCTGTGACCACCTCCCTAGGGAGCCTGTGTCAGTGCCCAGCCACCCTCTGGGTGCAGAACCTTCTAATATCCAACTAAATCCAACTTCTAATATCCAACTTCTAATATCCAAGCTTCAGGGCATTCCCTAGGGTCCTGTCACTGTCACCACAGAGAAGAGATCAGCGTCTACCCCTACTCTTCCCCTCACGAAGAAGCTGTACACTGCAATAAATCCAGACTAGATTTACATAATTTTAAACAGCTTAAGGTTATCTTAGCATTTCTGAATAGCAAAAAACTCTGCTAAGACGTTCCAGCTTTCTGGCATTCTATCCAATAGATGTAAGCATTTCAGGATAGGTGATGACTGTTATTTTTAATGGCAAAAACCCGCCCCTTCCTAGAAGCTCTGAATATGTGAGTTGATACTGATACCTGCAGGCCCGGTGATTTGTTTAATCAGGAAGAAGAGAAGACAAAGGGGAAAAGCCGGGGAAAAGCAAGGGAAACAGTAGGACACCCTGCGGAGGCGGTCTCCCTCAGCCCCGGGCGGGGCGGGGCGGGGGGCGGCCCCGTCCCGATCTCGCGATGGGCGCAGGCCCCGCCCCCGGCGGTAACGGCCGTACCCGCCGGGCCTCGCGGACGCTGTTTACGGCGGCGCAGCCAATGGGCGGGCGGGGCGCGCGGGCGGCGCGGCCAATGGGCGGGCGGGGCGGTGCGTTTGAACGGCGCGGCGCGAGCGTAGGGGCCTGCGCGGCCCGGCGGGGTCCCTGCGCTGCCCGCCATGCCCGGCCGCCCCGACGACTACGAGGTGCTGCTCACCATCGGCGCCGGCTCTTACGGGAAGTGCCGTAAGGTGCGCCGTAAGGCCGACGGCAAGGTGAGGAGAAGGAGGCGGCGGTGGGGGTAGCGCAGCTTTGCTGCTGCCGTGCGTCCCTGCCCGCTGGTGGCGGCTCTCCGCGACACGCGAGGGAGCGGCTGTGGCAGCCCTTCTTCCCCCTGCACGGCCCCGGCATCCTGGGGAGTGTCCCAGTCACTCCCCAGGATGTTTCTGCCTCCGCAGATCTTGGTATGGAAGGAGCTGGACTATGGCGCGATGACGGAGTCGGAGAAGCAGATGCTCGTGTCGGAGGTGAACTTGCTGAGGGAGCTGCGGCACCCGAACATCGTGCGCTACTACGATCGCATCATTGACAGGAGCAGCACCACCCTGTACATCGTCATGGAGTACTGCGATGGGGGAGACCTGGCCGGCTTGATCGCCAAGTGCGCGAAAGAAAGGCATGTGAAATGTGCTGGTGGCGCATTCCAAATGTCCTGTACAGTCCAGAGGGAAGGGAAAATTACTTTGTAACTTCTGAACAGTTTCCGGTTTAACTCCTTGGACCCAACAACCCTTCTCAAATGTGAGAGGTTTTGTACAAGGTTACAACAGTGATGGGAACTGTGCTAGTGAAGGCATCACCGGATTGGATGTTGGTGCTGAAGTAGTAAAAAACCCAGAGCTCTCCTGTGAGGCAGAAGCTTTTGAGGGGTTTCTGGCTACGAATAGGGGTTGAGAACATAAACCAGGAGGTCACAGCTCTTTTTGACAGGCAGCTTGTTCTGTGGGTTCTGGCCTTCCCCATGAGTAAGACTCCTGAGACCCTGGAACACAATGTGAAAAACTATTTTATCTGCCTATATATAAAGTTTGGAGAGACATCAAGTTGATAAGGCTTCACCTTGGTCTAATCTTAGACTTAGTATCCTACTTAAGTATAATGTTAGTTTTCACATTCTTAGATCAAACAGATACATGACAACACCTCTTTTACTTTGTGGGGGTAGTCTAAAACAGTTCTGCAGCTGCTTGCCAGCATCAATGTTTTCATTTAAGGAAGTTTGTATTAAAAAAATCAGCTGTGTTTTGTGTTTTAGCAATGGCTAGTTGCTCATGATTAATAGGTGGCAGTGTGTTGTTATCTTAAGTGATCAGAGGGGCACATCTCATTACAAAAACATCAAATTGATATTTGTGTTGTAAGTAGTGAAAATGCTATGTGTTTGTTAGATGGTTTGGGGAGAAAAGAAATACTGCAGGGATTCTGAAATTAAAGCTTCAGTGTCTTCTAACATATTTGTTGTGACTTTTTTTTAAAAAAAATCAATTTAAAAAGTAGAATACATAGATGCTTGTTGCTGGTAGTGGTTATTTCAGTGGTGTTTTATGATAGTAGTATTAAAAAGTTATGGAACTAAAACTGGCAGAGACTAATCAAACTGATGTGTGCTCAGAAAATCCATTAAATGATGTGTTCATTTTTCAGGCATTTTTTGGATGAAAACTTTGTTCTCAGAGTGTTGACTCAATTAACATTGGCCTTGAAGGAGTGTCACAGACGGAGCGATGGTGGAGTTACTGTGCACCGTGACCTGAAACCAGCAAACGTCTTTCTAGATGGCAAACAGAATGTGAAACTTGGAGATTTTGGACTGGCTAGGATATTACACCATGACACCAAATTTGCCACAACGTTTGTTGGCACTCCATACTACATGTCTCCTGTAAGACCTCCTTCTTATGATACGTTATCTTCCCCTTCGCCCCTCCAAGGTGTGCTGTGTTGCTCTCAGAGTCCATGGATATTGGGGAGGTTTTAATGAAGCCTTATTTGCCTTAAACACAGGTGACTTTTTTCATAGAGTACATATGTTCTGGAGACAAGGTTATTTTGCAGTTATTTTCATCTCCTTTCTTCCCCACACAATCAATTTCCTTTTAATTACAGTTGCTCTTCACTGTATAAGTTTTGTTCTGGGGACATTAGAGTTGTTGGAGAATATTGTTTATTGTTTTCGATATTGTACATTGAAAAGGAGCAGGGAAGTTAGAGAGCTTTTATGCTTCATACTGTTAAGGTAAGGAGCTTATTAAATTACCTCCTAATGATAGGATTTTAATTTGTAGTGGAAATGAGCAGGAATGACTTATTCCCTGATACAGGGCACTTCTTGTCAGTCAACATAAAACTTTCCCACACAGAGTTGCATCAATTAAAGATGGGTGGAACACTTCAATCTTCTACAGTGTAGTACTGCCACAAATAGTTAAAATCCTTCTAGTAAGAGTAGATATTGATATTAATTAAGATGGAATATTAGAACATCAGAAGTTGTTCCAGTATATAATGGTTTATTTCAGGTTTAAATAGTAGCTGATTATCCTGCAATAGTGAAACCATGTCTTTGTTAATAAACCTAAGATTGTTCTATTTCTTTAGGAACAAATGAACTACATGTCATACAATGAAAAATCTGACATCTGGTCGCTGGGATGTCTCGTGTATGAATTATGTGCTCTTTCGTAAGTATGGTGGTATGATAACAAACGTGGAAACATATAACTGCTAATGTAGGTGTGATTATATTTTTTGTAGATGAAAGCTTAAAGGTTTCAGAGACTAGTCCTAGATTTTTATTTCTCTATTTGTCTTGACATTGGGTAGTCAAAACAAACCTTGACTGCAGGGCTTCTTCGTAGTCTGATACTTTTTTTTTTTTCTGAAAATAAGCCTTGTAAAACTAGTGAAAGAATCCAAGAAAAAATTTCTTCTTCAGGCCTCCATTTACGGCTTACAACCAAAAGGAGCTGGCAGAAAAGATAAAGGAAGGGAGGTTCAGGCGAATACCATATCGTTACTCAGATGAGCTGAATGACCTTCTCAAGGAGATGCTGAATGTAAAGGTAAGAACCAATTACTAATTTTCCAGCTGTAATTTGAGCTAGTACTGAAATACTAGTTTTCCTTCTCAATTATGAAACAAACCAATCTGAAGCAGTGGTTGTTATCACCTTGTCACTGGCAGTGTCACTTGTAGAGGAAGGAGTTATGCTTGGAGTCCATCAAAGGCAGCAGCTCAGGTGTCATGCCAGGGTCACACGATGCCAAAAGGCTGCCTCAGTATTAGCTTACATGGGATTTCCTGACTGCATGCTTATTGAGGTCTTAGAATTTCAGCATTAAGATGGTTCCAGCGTGTTTGGAAGCTGAAAGGGGCTATTTTGTCTTCATTTTGGGGTTTGCTTTATATGGCTAATGTATAGCTTGTTCCCCCCCATGGCTGCTGTGGGGGTGCTGAGAAGAACATGGCATGGGACAACAGAGCTGCAGTAAGCACCCAAGCTTCCAGCAGGTATGGATTGTTCAGCAGAGTATTAGCTGAGGAATCTGCTGACAGCTGCCTCTCCAGGCTCACCCACCCCCTTCTGATCCTGCAAGAAGAGGGTCCCTGTGCTGGGAGACAGACTTGCAGCTCTGGATTTGGAGGCTGGTAATGGCCTCCTCCCTTAGCTTTTATCATCTGGTTGTGCTACTGCTTCCTAACTCCAGTTTTCTCCAATCTCTCCTTTGCTTTGTAGCACCTCAGCTGGTCTTGCTTGGGAACCTCTGGCCTTAATGTTTCTTTTTACAGATGGAACATGTTGGTAATGTGTTTCCTTTAGGATTACTGCCGACCTTCTGTTGAAGATATTCTGCAGCGCCCCTTGATAGAAAATGTGGTGACAGAAGAACTAAAACAGAATTTTGATAGAAGAGGCTTGAGACCACGGGAGCCAGAAAGGCAGCAGTACTCAGATGTTGCAGTGAACGAGCTGAAACGGAAGGAGCAACAATTACAGGAGCGAGAGCAAGCCATTAAAGAGAGAGAACAACGTCTGGAGCGTATGCTATTCCATTTTGGGAAGGGGGTGGCAGTGGGATTCTGATTCAGTGGGAGGAGGAAAAAGTAGAAAGTTTTCACAACCCTCATTTTAATGCACTAGGATACTGTAGTCCTGCATTTACCACTAGAATTGTCTAATGACCAAACCAAGAATGCTCAGGGCTTACTCTGCTATACTAGCTTCTGTTTTAAGTTACTAAGATAGAATTGGCAGTTTGTATATGGAAGTCTGGTTTGTGGAAGATTATTGAACATGAGTGGCAGTTAGGGAAGTATGCAGAAACATAGGGTCTGCACTGTGCAGTGTAGGTTGCTTTTCACCTACTGTGCAAGTAAAAATTGCCTATACTAACATGTAACCTATGGTGAGTCTGATGCTGGAGGAAAAAAAAATCTGAGTAAACTGTCAACTGCTTTTATAAAAGCTGTACCCCCACAGGTAGCTTACTTGTGTCTGTAGATGGCTGGTCCTCAGGTGCTGGCATTTCCTGCCTACATAAAATATCTCTCTGCATATGCAGTAGTCTCTCTGCAATACAGTTTTTAGCCATGTGTATGAACCTGAATAACAGCTGCTACTGTTGTGAGCAGTGTTTAATCATAGCTGAATTATAATATCTGGTATATAAATATTTAAATCTGTTGTCATGTGTGCCACGAGTTAATGTGCATAATAGAAAGTTGCTATCTATCTGTTATGTTGCAGATGTGTCAGAGTTTGGGGCAGAAGTGTGCCTGGCATTTCAGAGTACTTGTCAGTGCTTGATTAGTGCATTGATGAAGATGTATCTACACAGCAGTTACCTTTGTTTAGAGCCATAGAATCAGAAGTGTGGGTGCATCTGACTGGCTATTACTGCTGTCTTTCCCTGTAACAGAAGCCTACCATGCACAGTCACTCTACCATTTACATGTTCACACTGCATACTACCGTATTTCTACTTCCAGAGAGAGAACGGGAGCTCTGTGTTCGGGAGAGACTGGCAGAGGACAAACTTTCTAGGTATCTTACTAACCTATAGTAGTCTGTATTAGAAACTCTACAGTCTTACAACAAAAAGCTTAAACTTCTCTTCCCCAACCAGAGCTGAAAACCTGCTGAAGAGGTACAATCTCCACAAGGAGCAGCGGGAGGTAACGTGTGCGGAAGGTCCAGGTATGCAAATACGCAAGAAAGCACTTGCAAAGGTCCATGTAGGCTGGTGTGAACTGAAGAAAGTCCCTGGTGCTCAGCATGCTCGGCACAGTCCCCTTGGGGCACGGCAAAGCCCAGTTATGCCTGCACGGTTGAGAAAAGACTTTTGATTTTCCGCTTTGCAAAAGGACTTAATGAGTGATGCTCAGCCAAAAGTCTGTGTTAGCACTGTTTGCACTGCAGTCTTGTGCTGTCTGGGAGGTTAGGTTGTTGTGGTGAGCTAAGGGAAGTGCCTCCTTGTAACCCAAACCTTTCTCAGAGCTGCACTTATTTTATGTATGGATGTCTTTTTACAGATCTTTAATTTAATTAATTCTAATAAAATTGCATGTTTCTAATAAATTCAGCTTTCATTAAACCCCCAAAAGCTTTAACGTGGGAAATATTATTTGTTGCAAGGAACCCAGCTGTGAGTGG
The DNA here is from genome assembly GCF_001522545.3 of Parus major. NCBI lineage: Eukaryota > Metazoa > Chordata > Aves > Passeriformes > Paridae > Parus > Parus major. Next base: position 21,812,613 of record NC_031770.1, read on the forward strand.
TGGGTGCATCATATAAACTATGAAGAATACACATTGCTATTATAAAGAAACTCATATTTGGAAATGTACTAAAATACTTCCTGACTGCCTCTAGTACAGGCTGTTTTACTGTAGTATTTTATACTCACTTTGCCCTTGGTTGTTCAGCCTTTGCTATCATAAGGGTATCATCTGTTAATTACTTCCATATTTTATTACTAAAAATAATATTCAAGTATCTAAATGCCTTTTAAAAAAGTGGTAGGAATAGTGAAGGGATGGGTCAGAAGTCATGCTCTGGAACAAAGCCATGTGAACACTCTTTAACATGCAGTAACACTCTTCATTTAGTTTTGGTCTGATAAAGCAGGATAAGCATGTCCCTGCCTCCCAACCAAATAAAACTGAAGTAGCTTTTTTTTTTTTTTCAAGAACTGCCTATCAGAGCAGGAAAGGACACAAGTAAAATGTCCCTAGAAAGTAAGTGCTCCTTGAGCAGTTTATAACATTTCTGTCAACATTGAGAATTCCACCCGTCTCTCAGCATCTTGTCTGACATCAACACATTAAAGAATTTGAGAACAAACTTGCTTTTGGCTTTCTGATGTTGCATCTAAAATTGGATGACTGAAGGCAAATGAGCTTTAGCTCTGACTTCTGTTCTCTTCTGCATTTCCCATCCATTTGCATGATATTTTGACCCTACCATATTAGTTTTTGAAGATAGGCAAAACCATTTTGGATGGTTAATACCTCAAGCTAGATAATGCAAAGTGAACATAGGGCAAGGTTTGTAAAAACTATCTGTAGAGCATGTGACTTGCTGCTCTTCCATTTCATTCTATGGTTCTCTTGTAACACTGTCTAAAATTATGCCTATTCTCATACAAATGGAATGTTTCTCCAATAGTGGTACCAAGATTGCTTGCTTGCATTTTCAGTTGCTCAAATATTACTGGACTGCATCTCACACATCTCTTAGATCCCTGACTTCTAGGAGAAGTCTATTGAGTGGTTCTCTTTTACAGTAAAATGTAATACAAAAAATCCTGGTTTTTAAGACATTGTCCTAGACACGACCCTGTTTTTGCAGGGATTTTTCTTAGTGAACCATTTAATGTTAAAACAGATCTGATTTACAGTAATGAAGCTAAACAATGCTGAAATATTTGCTGGCTTTTTTAATTCCTCCTTGCTTTTTAAATTCCTTCTTGCTCTTTTATGCTTACTGCATTCTTGCTATAGCCTAATAAATTGACAATTAAGGCTTCAGTGTTAAGATTAGAATAGTTAGACCTTTGATTAAATAAAAATCACACCTTAAGTTGGGCCTTGTGAAGTTGGCTCTTATGTGAGGCAACTCAGGTGTTACAAAAGCTTTGGATGGCAGTTGTTCTACTCTTGAGTCAGTAACTGCCTTTTGATAGTGGCACGCTGTAGGACACACTACGAAAATTCCTGTTCTAGAGGCTGCAGTGAAAGTAGCTTATTAATTTTTAATACATCTAAACTCATTACCCATCAAGTCAGAGCCTAATTTTGTACCCCAGTGACTTATTATAAGGATAGAGTTGGAACAATGTGGGTAAAATACAAAGACCACTGGAAAGGATGCAAAGGCAAGGTTTTTCAAAAAAATTAAGCTGAGAAGCTGAAAATTCATTCTGCATTTTCTTTTGAAATTGGCTTATGTTACTTTTTTTTTAATTCCTGTCCTTAAGAAGAAATATCATGTCTTTTCTTCTGAATCAACTAATCTTTCCTTAGGGATTGGGAGGTGCACCCTAAAAGCTACTCTGACATATGTCCTTTAGCCACCATAATTTAAAAGGCTTGTTTTCAAATTTTTTTCCCCTCAAAAAATAGAAAAGAATTGTTGCTAATACTTGAGATGCATTTAATTAGATCACTTAGAGCCATAGGTAGATGACAAAATGGGCACCAGGGTTAAAGGCAATAAATGCTGGAAGATGCACTAATGCAGTACTTTTTGATTTCTTAAGATAACGCACTCCTGCTTCCCCTTTCTACAACCAAGAAGAACTCACTCCTTGATGGAAGTGAAGAGAAAGCTGTGTCTCCTCATAATATGGAAAACTATTTCCTTTCCAAAGGGAAAAACTCTGATCTCAAAAGTCGTCTATATGCTGCAAATCTACGAGCTCAAGCACTGGCTGAACTGGAAAAAAACTATCAACTAAAGAGCAGACAAATCTTGGGCATGCGTTGAAACTGTAACAGATATATTTATCTTTGAAAAGAAGATTAAATGTATAGGCAGATACTTGTGCCTCCCTCTCTTAAGCTAGAACCTAATGAAGAATTATTTTTACAGTTGTACAAACTCTTAGTTTATGATAGGTAGTTTATGATAAATGCATAAGATGCTCTATGATGAAAATAGGTACTTTTGATACCAAATAAAACAAACTGAATTAATTGTATTCGTAAAGAAAAATATTTTGGTCCTCCTGTTTACCATACATTTCTGAAAATATAAAGAATGAATTTATATAAATTATTTGTTTAAAATCTGATGTGGAAAACTTTTCAGGTGGAAAATGTACAGAGATTCATAGTCTATAGGTTAAAATGATGCTGTATGTAATGCACAGTTGTTGATAAAGGAAGCGATATTCTGTATATGTGGGAAAACAGTGCCTTCTTTTCTGCAATTGTAAATATTTTATAGCAAAAAAGCACAAAGATTTTATGCATCTCTTCCTACTAAGTAAGTGACTTATCAAAGCAGGTTACTTTTAATGTTATGTTTTGACTAATGAGTGGGATGGGTCAAAATAATGTAATTTCTGGGTTTATATTCCTTTCCTGCCTGAGCAGCTGAATGCTTTGTCCATCCTCCTACAGGACCTGCATCAGGGTATGGCATTTGAAATAACAACTTCTTTGCCTTGCCTTGAAACTGTATTATAAACTGATCCCCTGAGACTGCTGTCTAGGATGGGACACTATACAGCATATTAGCATCTGTGTTTTGGGGTGGGGCAGTTGTCCTTTAAATAGTAAAACCTTATTTTCTTGAAGCTTAGGAGGTATCTCCATCTTACCCTTTACAATTCCCTGCTGGTGTAGGAGTTGCTCACTTAAGGTGGTGTAAGTTTCATAAACTTAGACTCAATGAATTTTAAAATATCCTTTGAAACTGGCATATGTTTTATATGAAGATTTTTTTTTTCTTTCTGGATTGAAATGTCATAAAACATACATTCTTGGAAAACAGCTTGTTTTCAAAACATCTCTTTGCTTATTGGGCTATGAATGTTATCTGAGGAGGTATTCTAGATGGTTTTTAGTTCATAAAAGAATCTTCATTGAAACATCAATTTAATTTGACATAGTAGATATCTTAAGGGTCTCTTCCAAGCTCAGTCATTCTGATTTGCAGGAAAGAAGTACTTGTGTAACCCAACAACAATATGCTCTAGCAGATTCTTAACAACCAGCAGAACTTAACATTTGCTTGCAGAGTGGTTGCTGTTTTCACCACAACCTTTGCTTAAAAGAATTAGACATCACTGTTTTGTTTGCTGATCTAAAACTAACAACGTTTTGGTGGTCATTCCCCAGCACTAGGTGTGGTGGGAATGTGCCATGTGGATCAGTGCAGCTTTCCTCTGCATTCCATCATATTTCTGAAGCTTCTCACACGTATGTGAAGGGTAAATCCCTGCTTTGTCACCATGTTTGCTCACTCAGGTTTTTCTGTTCTGTGCCTCAATCACCGCATTGCACTGCTATGCAGTTCTGGCCTTCATGGATCTTTATGGCTTAACCCATAAAACATTAAAGGGTGAGATGCACAGTGGTGTTAGTACAATCGGAAAAAATACAAAGGATTCAAGAATGTTTTGTCTGTAAAACTCAGGTGTCAGTGAAAGGAGGAAAACAAGTAGCCAAGAAAATAATACTGATTCATGAAATTCTATATTCATAGCGTCACAAAATGGTTTGGGTTGGAAGGGACTTTAGAGTTCATCTGCTTCCAACCTCACTGCCATGAACAGGGACACTTCTCTAGATCAGGTGCCTCAGAGCTCACAGCCTGGCCTTGAACACTGCCAGGGACCACCCAGGAAACATCCATAAATTCTCTGGGCAACCTGTTCCAGTGCCTCGCCATCCTCACAGCAAAGAATTTCTTCCTAGAATCTAATCTAAACCTACTGCCTTTCAGTTAAAAACCATTCCCCCTTGTCTTGTAACAGTGTGCTCTTGTAAACAAGCTTGCCATCTTCTAGGCTCCGTCCAGGTACTGGAAGGCCACAGTTAGGTCACCCCAAAGCCTTCTCCAGGCTGGACAATCCCAATTCTCTTAACCTTTCCTCACAGGGGAGCTGCTCCATCCATCCAATCATGTGAAAGGGCTGGTGTTTACAAATGCTTTGCTTTTAACACGACCAAGGTAAGAAAATGGCTTGAGAGTATTATTTCTTCTCTTGGAGCACACATTTCTGCATTTAAAAGTAAAATGCCTTGAGAGCATTGTCTGTGGCTTTCCTCTTTAATTCTCTAGTAACCTCAAGATGGCGCTGTTGACTTGTCATTTATAAGACCTTCCTCTATTATACATTCATCCAGAACCTAATATCTTATTTACATTTCTTTTTACCTGTTTTGTTCTAAGCACGTTGCTGCAAAGATGCTGACTTTCTCTGGCTACGGATGCTTTAGTACTTGCTGGTGCAATTAATTATAATTATCTCCGATTTTCCATTTTGCATCTTTATGCATGCATTATAAAAATAGCTGAATCAAGGTCCTGGTTAACAACTATGCTGTTATGAATCCGAAATGCTACAGAGAGTGCAAACTGTATCAGTCACAATGGCAGTAATAAATGAGAACAGCTTAGGTTACAACTGTAGCGTTAAGCTGCTTAACTGCATTTCTTACAGTGTCTTCTTGAAGTATTATCACTCTAATATGACAAATGTAGTATTTCTTGAGGTTTTTGAAATAAGAACTTCCTACCAAGATGTGCCAAACATAGTAAAAGGCATCCTGGAGATGGTATTCATTCTCTCAGGATTTTTGCTTTGAAATCCTGAAATTCACATTTTCCTACAAGGGCGTAATTGTTTTTCTAATAGAACGTGTGTAGCATTGGAATCACACTCAGGATGCACTTTTCAAACATATTCAGGAAATAGAACATTCACAAATAGAACATTTATGGGAATGGTGACTGCTTATGGAGTACTTCCAAAACATTGCCATCATGCTGGTGGATATACTAATGTCTTAGAAGGGAAGGGAAAAGTGTGCATATGGACATGGTACAGCTTAAGCCTTATAGGATTATAATAATGGTGTACACTGTGGAATGTTGTGAGAGAAATTAATTAATGTTTAATACAGATGTCAGGAATTTTAATAATATGACTAGTTGTGAGCACCTCTGGAGTTGCAGAAGTTTTATATGCATAAGAACAACAAGGATAACCTGGAGGGAAAGTTGTATTTTCTTTGAAAAATACGGACTAGTCTCCTGGTTTTCAGCTGTCGTGCCCTGTAACCTCTGCAGCCAGCTGAACAGCACTTAAAACAGTGTGAAAGGGCTGACTGGCTGGGCAGATAAAAAAATGAAAATCAGACATAAATATAGAGGACCATCAAACTTCTTCATAAAAGTGCAAGATGCCACTTCTGAGTCTCCTTCTCTTTGGGTCTCTGTGTGGCCCCTGCACCCCAGAAGGGTCTTCTCCACAGTGGTAAATCTGTATTTCTCCAGCTGTGGCAGACCTTTGGCTGTTGCTCATCACCCATTCCACCAAAGGGATGTGGAAAATATGTGGGGGGACCACAATGCCATCAGTGGAGCTGATGCCGTGCTGGAGATCCGGTAACCCCCCACATGGGGTGTTAATAGAATCTAGGTATAATAGCATATGAAACTTCTCAAAAACAATCTGACAGCCAGAACCCACTGTTCTCTGTCATGTTCTCCAACTCTACAAGAGCTGTAAAACATCAGTAGCAGCATTTCCATCTTTTCATTCAGCTTTAGTGGTTACTGCTTAGGGTCGATGGTTTAGCCTTCAGAGCTTGCCATAGATTGCCAGGGGTTTAGGGCTTACAGGGTAGGGTATCCCTGTGGTCCAGGGCCTTTGGTTTATTGATCCCTCTGCTGTCACGCCTCCTGCTTTTTTCATTTAAGATTCATAGCCTATATTTAGTGTTTTGTGGTTTGCTAGAGTAAATTGTAAACTCCTTAGAGATACAATTCTCAAATTCTACCCCTGAAGTAAGATCTGTAATCTTTCTTCACTGCACAGGGTTCCTCTCTCTGTGGTCTGTGTTGATTGATACTGGGACTCCTCTTAGTTCAGCTAATGAAGTCCACAGAATGGGTCAGACACGAGTGAGGGAAGGGGTGGATGGATCGGGAGGTGTCAGGTGTAAACCCAGGGTCGGCATTTCTCTTCATGAGGAGCTCGTGGGGATAGAAAGGAGACGCAAGAGACTTCTCTGTCTCCCACAATCCCCTTCTTCCTTCAGTATCCATTTTCCAATCAATAAACATTATAGTTTACTTGATCACTTTCCTGCCAGGGGGCACAAAGCGCTCCAAAATAAACCTTGCTAGAGTCCAGCTCTGCCTGGCCATTTTGCAGGGGCCTACAGGTGGAAGATGAGCAATTTGGATAGAGGTTGAGCTGAAATGCGTTTTGCCACTTCTGATTTTCATCCAGCTTTCACAGGGGGTCTCACAGGAGATCTCTGTCCCTGCAGCCCACTTGCTTTTCACATTCACATGTGTGCCTAGGTGGCAGTTCAGGGTCACTGAAGTGGCTGCTGCAGTTTGAAACAGAGGCTGTTGATTCATTCTTTGGGTTGCCTAACCCCTTCCTAACTGCAATAAAGCTAGTGAGCAAGGACACAAAAAATTGCCTTGGAGGAAGTGGGACCAAAAGCATAAAGTTTATTTTTGACTGTGAATAAAGTGTTCATCCTCATAAAAAGTGTTTTCTCCTAACCCCCTTCCTTCAGACTCACAGGCTGAGTGATGTTTTGGGGTGCTGGCACTCCAGGGAGAGGGAGAGAAGACAGAAACTGCTGGTCAGTGGAAGAAAACAACTGTGCACCCTCTCCCAGTGTCCCCAGTGCCCCCAGTGCGCAGGCCACACTGGGGCTTCTCAGAGCTGCACCCAAGCGTCCTAATCAATTCTACGTTTTGGAGAAGAGCAGGATGGAGGGTATGTGCCACCTTCTCCAGAGATGCAAGAACGGGATGCTCGTGTGTCACCCTTCACCCTTCCAGCGCTATTATTTGCTCTGTGCCATGAAGCCAAGTACCTACCTACCCCAAGAGTCCTGTGGTGTAAAGAACAGCCAGCCCTGGATGATGTCCTCACTGTTGTTGGCAGGAAGGTCCCCACAGATCACTATGTCCAGCAGGATGTCCAGGGACTAGATCATCTCTGAATGGCCACAGTAGCAGTGGAAGCAGATCCACTCTGGAGGGCTGTGCTTTGGCATTCCCGCAGGACACAGGCACAGCTCATCAAGTGGATGCTGCTCCCTCTCAAACCCTCGTTTGTCCGGGCATCCCTGGGGATGTCAGGGCTGCACTGGTGGCACAAGGCACTCCCACTGCCTTCTCACCAGTGCCTGAGTATTGTTTACAAATTTTGGGTTGTGAAAGAAAACCTCTGCTGCTGCAAGGGGACAGTTGAGTGGGGAAAACCCTGCTTTTATCCCCTTACCCCTACACATGTATTGGCAAAGAAAAAAATATCCTAGGCCAAAGCTGAAAAAGGGAGTAGAACAGCCCAAATCCTTCTGCGACTGAAAACAAAAAAGGAATCCCTACTCCTCCAGGACATCCCAGAAGTCCTGGGTGCACTCTGGATGGTCCATCACAAGCACGAAGCCGTCGGGGAGCTCGCACTAGTCCAGGAGCCTCAGGACGGCCGCGGAAGCCACAGAAGGACGCCGTAAGGAGCAGCACCGGTTCCAGGGGAGGAGGGGACCGCGATGCCGTCAGGGGGCTGATATTGCCCCGGGGGTCCGGATCCCCCTGCCACCCCCCCAAAGTGGATGCTCCGGCGTCCCCCTGCCCGGCCCCACCAGTGATCGGCACTGCCCGGGCCCGGAGCTCCACGGCCCCGGTGACTCCGCAGCGCCCCGGGGAGAGCCCGGCGGAGCCGAGACCGCGGCGGGGCCCAGGGGGAGGGCATGGGAGGGATGAGCGGGATAACGAGAGGAGAGGAGGCAGAAAACCTCTCGGGAGTCACTGCTCCAGTTGATGATGCTGCAAATGCTCTACTGGTCACTTTTTTTTCTTTTTTTTCTAATTTTTTTTTCAGTTTATATTCCATCTTCAAAGCCACTTTCATGGAAGTGAAGTAGCACTTGCTGCCGAGGTCACCTCGGTAAGCATTATTGCCGTGATTTGCAGAGTTTGCACGTGGCCTGACATATTTCCATTGCCTCAGTTGTGTGCAAGACTTGCTGTCAGAAATGGAAATTGATTCTACAACCTTTCTGCAGGTCCTGCCCCTGCATCCCTCATTGGGCTGTTTCTCCACATCTTCAGCTTGGGAATATTCACAGCTTTCTCAAAAAATCCCTGAAACATCTCAACCAAAAACCCCAAAACCAACCAAACAAACAAAACCAACCCAAAGAGAGCCACCTCCCTCCCCCCTCAAACCCCTACATTTAGAAAGTGGGATTGAAGAAACTACTATGCTGAAGAGAAGTATTTTGAGGTCTGTACATACTGAATAATGCTATTTAATTCTCTCTAATTAGTAGTGGATAAGATACACTGTATGTAAACAATTGGTACAAAGTTGGAGAAAAACTGTGAATGTTTTGCATGGATTTATTATTGTTATTATTATAAAAACATGTACTACCAAATATGCTGCCAACTTCAGTCCTAATCCATTATCTCACAATATTGGGTTGTGAATTAATATTTTTTAGTGATCTTACAGTAGAATCACCAACTGTTCTCTTACAGAAAATCAGAAGCATCGACAAGGAAAGCACTGAATAAAACCAAGTCTTTGCAGTGGACAGCTTTCAGTATATGCAAACACAGAATTGTCTCCTACTCTCCTTGTTAGTAACCAAACACAGAACAATGATCATCTTCCCCTATTTACAGGCTCATTCTCCCTGGTGACACAGCCTGGAAGAACAGGAGCTGCTCACTTCTTTAATGCCTGGAGGACTCCTTACCATGCTGTAAATCCTCCTGTGCTGTGCCAGCCCCAGCAGTGCTGAGGAATGGGACAAGAACCCAGCCTCACTCCACATGTCCCCAACTGCATTAAGACCCATGCAGTCTTAATGCAGTCAGGTTCCTTCCTGTCCTTGGCAAGTAATAAATAATAATAAATCCATGTAAGTAATAAATAATAATAAATCCATGAAATAAGCAAGAACATAATATGTAACATATAATATTGTATTCTGTGTATAAATATATAACATATGCATGCAAATATTAAAATACAAAATATAATGTCTAATAGATACATGTATGTAGTGTAAATATATAATATAATAAAGAATTAAGTAAATGCATGTACCAGACATTTCTCTGCCTGTGAGTTATTCTAAGAAAATTCCTATTTATGATTTGCATTAGCTGGCAGTGAGATTTTGGTCTGTTTTAAGCATGTAGCTAGAAGAAACAACCCCATGTTGTCTTTGCACAGCTATTGAGTCCCTTTCAAAACACCAACACAGGCCACAAGGTAAACTGAAAATGTCTTTGTGGCAAAATCCAACCCATTTTATTACTTAAATTAAGCCCAGTAACTGATGAGAGGAAGTTCACTATGAATTAACAGGGTGAGCCTGTCTGTATGTGCACTCAGTCTCTGCTTCCTCATCGAGGTTGCTCTGAGTAGTGTCTCTCTTACTTATGTGTTTTATGAAGTGGTTACTTCTTCAAGAAAGAGGAAGAAAAATTATAGGGAATTTTACATAGATTACTGAGGAGGTATCAAAAGACTATATTTGATATGCTTTCAGTTTTTAAAATTTTGTCTAAGCTAATTGTCCCTTGGGACAATGGGAGGGAGAGTGGATATTAAAACAATGGTACTTTCTTCACAGGTACTTGGGGTTTCACTGTAATTTCCCTGCAATGGTAGAAATGTTAACCCTAATTCAGCATCATTGGAAGCAAAGAATTTCCATGTAACTTGTAACTTCCATGTTTTCAAGGCACAGGTTATAATTGGGAATTCTAATTTAGTACCCATTTTACAATTACATCTTCCTCTGTGAGTTATGGAGAAACTTTTTATAAAAATTTGGGCTTAACATCATAATAAAAAGTCCATTGACCCCTTCAGCTGTTAATTAGGGTCATCTCTTTCCAGTGTATTATTTCTGGATTTTCTCTTACATTGATCATCATTAATGTTTTATCTATCTACTTCTGAAACATTTCCAGTGTGTGGACCTGAGTGATTGGGGCTGCTCTTGCCAGAAGACACTGGCAGCCAGGGGATAGCAAGACTGCAGGGCTTGAGATACTGAGGAATGAGATGGCTTCCCCACAACCTGAAACCTTTCCATCACTCCTGGATAGATTTCAAAAAGACAGTACACAATTTAGGTAGAAGTCCCTGATGTGAGAATCTCTGAGTCAGGGTTTAAAATTATATCAAAGCCACAGCTCCTAACGATCAGCCTTTGAGCAATAATTTCAGAACCTGCCCTCAAGATTTTCTGTAAATTTTCTTTCATGTCCCTTAGAGCATCTACAAAGGATGGGGAACTCCTAAGAAAACCTGTTCTTTTTCACAAAATATAAGTCCCACTAAGAACTATTGTAGTAAAAGCTGTTGACAAATGCATTTCCCCCATCCCCTGCTGGTAAGTCCTTTAAGTTTGAGGCATGAGTGACATCAGAAAAATGACAGTATGGGGGCTTCACAGCTCTGAGAGACATCTGCCATGCATCAGACACTGCTGAACTGAGGTTTGTAAACTACCAAGGGAAGTTGCTGCAGTAGGAAATGTGAGGGTGAGATTATTAGGTTTTGTCCTTGGATGGTAAATGCAGGAGGAATTCTGGCCCTGTGGGAGCTATTGATGCTATTGTGGCCTGGTTGCACACAAAGTCCTGTCCTTATGATTTAGAGTGCTTATTTGTTTCCAAATCTCTTTCCCCACCATCCCTCATTTCTACTCTCTCTGGGGATGATTCAGTGGAGTCAAGACACATGGGTATGACACCCATCCAGCAAAAACACTTGAGGACACATTTTAAACTGAGCAAGTGCTTTATTACTTCCTGAAGAAGAATGTTTTTACAAAGTGATACTTACGTTTATTACAAAAAATATGTCTTATAAACAAATCATTTTAACTAAAGGAAAACCCAAAGAAATTGTCCCTGTTGCCCAACAATCAAATGAGGCTGGCAGAAGGAAGCAAGAACTTTGGAATTAATAGAAATAACGAATTCTAACCCTGCCAATTACTTGCTTTGGATTTTCTTTTCCCTCTTGCTGTCTTTGTTCCTTCTTGACTGTCTGCTCCATTTCCTTTGTATTTTTCAGTCACACTGTTGTTTTGTTTTTTTTTTTTTACTGAAACAAATAAAACCCAGAAAACTACATTGTTTGTTTGACCACTGTGCTGAGAACTCTTTAGAGGGCTGAGGAACTCAGTTCACTGGAACTATCAGGGTAAATAGATAGCAGCACAGAAAGAAGTGTGCTCAGTGCAGGCTGGTATTTACCTTGGGTGTCTGCATATTCTTTTGATGTGAAAGGAGTATTGTACTCTCCTCGGTGCTTTGCCACAGAAGCATTTCTCCTGCAGTAAAACTGAGAAAGCAGGTTTAATCATTAGCTGGTTTGCACCTTGGTGGCTTCAAAAGGCTATGTGGAGACCTTGCTGATCATGGCACTCAGGCACACCCAAAGGCAATCTTGAAAGGAAGAGCTGGAGGTGACCATTCCCCCAGAAAGGCTCCAGCTGTCCCAGATAAGCACCTGTGCAGGAGTGAGGAAGGGGAGCTGGTAGCAGTGCTGCAGGCGGGAGGGTCCCCAGGCACATGTGCTATCCTGCTGGCCCAGAGGGTTCCCTCTCTGGGTAAAGCAGATAAGACAGAAACATGAAACTGGGCTGCCTCCAAGTCTGAGGTTACACTGGGGCCTGTCAGTCAGAGGGAACAGCGCTGGGCTCCTGTAACTGGGTGGTCCCTGCCATGGGCAGGCCGAGCACTGGGATTTGGCTGCCAGAGATCCACATCCATACACTGGGATCTCTGTCACCATCCCAACCAGCACAAGCAGGCTGTGTGACACACTTCACAGCAGGTCAGAGAGAGAGACTAAGGAGGTCAGGAGGACGCTGTGGTATGTGGGGCTCAGATGAATCACCTCAGCAGAGGGGAGGCTCACACATGCTCTGGTAGGAAGTGCTGGGCTCTTGCTGCCCCACCTGCTCGATAAGGCCAGAGCCAATTCCAGGAATTCATCACGTATGACAATGTAAAATTATAATGACAGAGAACAAGCAGCTCCTCCTCTCCCTCCTGTAACATTTCCCAGCCTACACAGTGCTTGCATATTGCCATAGAGAAGGTCTCAGGAGCGGCCACATGTGCACACCCAAACCCTTGCTCACCCACACAGTGTCCTAGAGGGCAGTCCACTGGGATGTAGGACTGTGTCAGCCTAGCCTTTTACAACTCCTTGGGGATATGTGAACACACAAACACTATTGGCTGACTTTCTGTGTGCTTATAGGCTGAAAACAAGTCTCCATGAATCATTCTCCATTAAACATTTTTCCTGCTTTTGATTAGATACAAAGGTGTTGCATATAATTATCAACAACATAGAAGCTTTGAAGATCAATTTAAAAAAGATCTCCTAATTCATTCATTTTTAGCAGTTAGTGTCTATACGTGTTTTGATAATGCCTATGGTGATTTTATATAACCACGGTGCTACAAAATGCATGTACTGGAGCTTTAAAAACAATATGTTACTGCTCCTCAAATATATAATTTGCTTATTTTTATATTTCTCTTTTTACAAGGAGAATATCTTTCTCTAGGGAAATTTCCAAGAAAGAGGTAGACCCTGGTTTATCTAATTGGCAAAGACACAAAGTTTGTCTATTTTATGTGTCTAGTAAAAAACTGAATGAGCATATTCCTCGAACTTTAGTTGGCACTGTTCAGGATTCTAAGGTTATTCACAGTTTAACTGCAACTTTTTGCACAAGAGCTTGACAAATGACATGAAAAAAGACCTTTATCCCCACAGTTAACTAACCAGATAATATACATTGTTAGTCAATAAGGGAGATGGAACACGTATTTCACAAACAGATTACTTGGAAACTTGACTGACAAGTCCTTCCTGGGCCAGCCCTGTAACTGCTGGGTTTAACAACTGCTTTGTCATCTTAGCAGTGATAGAAATGGGTTCCCTCCATGGGCTCTGCAGCCAACATCATTTAATCCACCCATGCGGACATGAACCCCTGTTTCCCCAAACATTCAGGTAGAAACATCTGCCTAGATATAAAGCAGGGTAACACAAATAAAGCTTGCAAGAAACAATGTTCACAGTCACTCTTTTGCTATGCAAATAGCCATTGATAATGAACTGCATGGAATTAGCTCATAAGATTTGGATGAAGGTGTTTTGAAACCTCATGCTCCAAGTAAGGCTCTTCTGTGCCTAATCACCTACATAAATGACCTGCTTTCCAAAAGCAGCCACCCCTTATGTTTGCTTCTGAGGGAACTGTCAACTGCCCAGGGCTGATGCTATCTATGCCTGTGAATTTTAGTTTGGAGACGCAGCCTTGAACATGACATTCCTAGCATGTTAGTATAACCATTGGTCTTGGCAGGACAGGCTACTGGATTCTACTCTTCCTGCTGGCATTGCTCAGTTTGTGACATTAAAGAACTCACTTAGCTCATGTTCTTTAAAAGAATGAAGAAAATCCTTGTCTTATAGTGGGCAAAACCAACAGTGGGGGCAGGAGCCACTTCATTACCCATTGACTTAATCTAAGCAATTTACACCAGCTTTCTTTATAATCCAGGACAGAAATGCGCACGCTAAGGCTGGAACTCATCTAATCAAGTACACAGCACTTTAGGAGGAGATAAACCACCGTTGCAGACTACAGTGACAAAGCTGATTAGATCTCTGCTGACTCTAAAGGGAGACTTGTGATCACAAGATGTTTGTGTATCAGCTACCAATTTCCAAACATGAATTCCTCCCTTGTTGTCCAGTTAAGGCTGTGGTTTCATGAGCAGCATCAGTAGATGCCAGTATATAGTCACACTCTTTTCCCTGCCCCAATTACATGGTCCTGTCTGTCAGCTCCAGCAATCCTGCTGCCCTAAGTAAATGCAATTAGCTTACTGAACTGGCTGAAAAGCAATGAAGATGAAAAAGAATTTGGTTTTTGGTTGCACTGGCAGGCAAAGCTGATGCCCCTCATGGCATCACACACCCTGATTGCTAGATCTGGGGCCTGATTAGGAGCAGGAATAAAATTTCTGAAAGGAACTTGCAGTGGCCCAGTTTGGAACCAGCTTTTAGTTGGACCATCTTAACCTGAGAACAAAATGGCCTCTGTAGAAGGCAGTTCTGAAAATTAATAGATGCAGCTACAGAACATAACCTATGTTTACTGCCTTGGGATATGATTTGACAAACATCAAATATAATTGATCCTTAAAAAGAGTCTTTCATGTCTCCATCCTTATGTGAAGGCCACGTGTGGTATCTGGGAAAAGCAGCAGTGTCCAGCAGGTCTCAGAGTTGGGATTGCAGCACATTCCAAGTCAAAGTATTTATTGTGTAATAAAGGCAAATTCATCTACCTCAAGCTGACACAGTAAATATCTAAAACATAAATGGTAAAATGACGAGTATGCTATTGTTCAGCCAGTTGAATGACTTTACATATTTTTATATGTCAGGACAGAAGGCTGCAGCTCTTGCCTGGTGTGTGTTGTGGCAGCAGGAGCAGTGTGTGGGTAGGTGAGCTGGCTGGAAACACCAGGAGTACCTGGGCTGCTGGGGAAGGTGAGCCTGAGGCTGCCCTCCAGATCAGACCTGTTGGTGCTGGGTCAGGGCAGGATCCTGCCAAGATGTGCTGCACAGGGGCCCCAAGCCTGAGCATGCCCTGCACGTCCTGTGCCACCAGGCTCTTTGCCATGCTACATGCAGGCCTGCCTCGCACAGCAGAAATGATAGGATGTGCCGTATCCTGCGCTCACGGCTGTTCCAGGAAGCAACCTGTAAACTCTGCATATACACAGCCAGGGGGATGGCTTCCTTTCCAATCTGCCTGGGGATCTTCCTCTTCTGGTACCATGTTCTTACATAGCCTAGCCCAGTTGCTGAGACTGAGGTCTTTGCACAGTGTGCCCTCGATGTCACTGAGCTCCCAGGAGACATGGAGATAAACCAGCACAGCTCCACTCATGAGGGCAAAATGTACCACCAAAGGGCATTGCTTCTTTGCAGCACTACATGGAGGTGCTCTGCAGCTTCCCATGACTCAGAGCTGCACTTGTTGAACTAGTTTTGAACTGCCTTTTCCAATGCCAGTACATGCACGTTTATGAGTTCCTACAGTATTAATTGTTCCTGTAGGGACTTACCTCAAAGGACCTGAGTGATCTTCTTCCAACAAGAGACCATCTAGAGATCCTTCACCAATGAAATCCAGCATCATATTGTGACAGGAAATCCCTGCCCCCAGTTAACCAGCTTGGGCACCAGAAAGTACTGTGAGCTCTCTGATCAGACCTGATACTGTAAATAGGTGTAGCAGGCCCCAGCAGTGATTAGCACATGTCTCTCTCAGTGTCTGTCCTCAGCAATTACCCATTGATTTGTTGATACTCATTAGCATGGCTCCAAGAGAATTGGCTTGTTCTCATGTTCTTTCTAAAGATAATAAAAGGCAGAGCTTAACAGTATGATTTATGGAAAATGCCATACGAATGATAATGATTTATTTTGGTAATAATTAAAAATATTATGAACCATTCAGATGCAAAGATATTTTTTTATTCCAGAATTCCATATTTACAGAATTTCCCATCCCTGTTGAATCATTGTTACTCTTTCCACCAGAGAGCCACACTGTGTGCAAAAGTGAGTAACACCACAAGTTTTCCTGCCTTTTTTTCCTTTAATGATTAATATGGTGGTGATTTTTCTAGTTGGATCCACTCAAGCACTGGCTGGATAAGGCATTAGTTCTAACTAATACCTTATCAGTATTAATTTCACAGCTGATTAGAGCAACTATTTTGCCTGCTTACTTGTGGATTTTAAGAAAATACTATTTGTATCATAAGCAGACAAACTGGTAATCAAAGCAGGCAGGAAATGCTCTTTAGTCCACCAAAAAGGGCATGCCTGTTCATTAGAAACAATTACAGATTGGCGTACAGCGGTGCCCGAAGTTCTGGAACAGTTACAGGAAACTGAACGCCATTGAATCAAGTAAGAGCTTGAAATAAAAATGCAAAATAAAGGAAAGATCAAAACTGGACATGAGAGGAGAGGCATATTATAAAAATCTGATGTTTCTTCATTAGGGAGAAAATGTTTTGGAAGGAAAGAAAAAAAAAGGGCTTTTAATCTGCTTTGCAAGGTTCAGAAGAAGTATAGCAGATGATATACTGATCCACTCAACTTGCCTGGAGTTCTGCCACCGACTTCCAAAGAGCCCAGATTTCACAGACACAGTAACCAGGTAGAAAAAGAAATCTCTTTAGAGAGCAAGGTGTCCTTCATTTCCTATCTCAGTGCCAATTACTGCTATAGTCTTTCTTCACATGTCACAAACAAAAGCATGTAAGCACATGCCTAACTTGCCTCTGTTCAAATAAGGCTTTTTAATTAACTGCAAATACATGTCTAAGTCCTTTCCTTGATAAAGCTGCTTTCCTGAATCAGTGCATAAGAGTGAATCCAACCTAGAGCTACGTGAACAGTAATATTCACTTCATTTGTGCTATTTCCTATTACAAGGAACAGCCTTTCTTTATGCAGGTAACTGGGCAGTGGGTGCTCCTGTTTGACTTTGGTGTTGCTGACTGCATCTAATTTGAAGAAACCTTGTAAGGACAGCTACCAGAGAGAGAGAGACACTGCCTGTGAGAAACGCAGCCTAAAATGAACACTGACAGCCTTGAAGTGGAACAGACAGATGGAGTCATATTTGCCACAGTCCCACAAGCCCTCATTAAAAGCCGACAGGTCTGATGACTGCACAGAAAGGGGAAGTTAGGTGTTAAAAGGAGGCAGTGTGCTCTGTAATATGTGACTGCATCGGTGGCTTATAGGCAGGGTTTCACCTTTTCCAAGTGGAAAGGCACAGAGTGATGAAGAGCCCTCCATGGTGGAAATCTCTCCACTTGCAACCCTGCGCAGAAATTCAAAGGGAAAAAGCAGTGGCTTTATTTACTCAGCAAACATGCTGAGTAATAGCAAAACTCACAGCCAAAGTCCTGTTCTTCACACCGTGCTCGCCTGGCTCAGGAGAGCCCAGCAGGACCCGGTACAAAACGTTTTGCTGCAGGACAAGTGACAAGCAGCAGCCCTCTGTTCAGACCTGTCACCTGGCTCTGGGGGGAGGAAGCTGTGTGCCAGACATCCACAGCTACTTTTCCCCTTGGAACACAGAGCATTTATGGTAAGTAAACAGATTTTAGATGGGTCCTTCCACATCTGTGGACCGGAAGCTGAGCTGAGAAAGAATTCTTTGAGTCATAAACAATGCCTGGAAGCCTAAAAAAAACCCAACAAAATAAACCAACAAAAAATCCAGAGTCCTCCCTACTCTGAGGACAAAGTATTGTCCCTAAAAGCATAAGCAGGAACATTGTGTCTCCTGTAAAACACCATTTAGGGTTTCATTAGGTACCTGTATCAGTCACTTGCCCATTAATCTTAAAACTGATGATGTTGCCAGATGGACAGCCATAAGTTTAGGAACTATCCCTGTTCCTCTTGGCTACTGGTGTACAGTAATACAATAGACAAGCCTGGAAACAGCAGCATACAGCCCACTGGTTTCCAATAAAGAGTGTGGGGTAGAGGTGGCAGCGTGAACTCCTGTGTGGTCTAGCTGCCGGTCCATGCCTGGCACGGTGGCAGCAGGATTGGGTTGCCACAGGGGATCATTCATCAAAGTCCCTGTATTTCAAGCCCATGGAGAGAGCAGTGGCTGGGTCAAAGCTATACGCCCAACTCTATTCATCAGGGAGCAGTGGAAGGCCTCAGGAACCATTTTTCTTCCCTGCCTGGGAAGAAACCACACCCTCCCATTCTCCTGGGGTATATGGTCCATGTCTTGTGGCTTCTGGCCCTGAGTGGAATTCAACATTCAGCCTGGTATAGCAGGACAAAAAGCTATTCCTGGACATGCCTAAGGATCAACAAGATGCCATGCTGTAAGTGGAAGGCTGAAGCACACTGATCAGTGGCAAGGGTATCCTTGTGCAGATCAGGAGGTCTTACAGTGATGTTAAAAAGATCACAAATTGATCTGGACATCATTTGAATACCAAGGAAGAAGCCTAAAAATCCCCAACTCCCCTCCTTAAATCAGGCAAAGCTCTTGACACAGTTTATAACGAAGTTTTATTCATCAGGGTTCTACTGATATTGATATCCTGTTTATTTCTCTCAGGAGGGGACTAAATACCTTTAATCAAGAAAATTATGATGACACCCCAGTGGCAACTAAAACCCAGTTTCACAAATTCCTGAAGCCGAGCCAATGAGAGACACCAAACTTGTTGTCCTCCTTTCCTTCCTAGCTAAATTCCATTGGATTAACAGCAATCCCTGCAAAATGGTGACCCACTTCACCTGCAGGAATTAAAGGAGGCTTGAGCTGTACCAGTTTCTTTGAACCATATATCCTAAATTTGAGCAATTCTTCCTTGTTAACTAATGCCCTGTGTGGGAGTGATGACGACACAACATGGGCATGTTCCATTTCCATGTAATTGCCATTCAGCTTCCCAGTTATTTACTTCTTAGTGAGTGATGTTTGGGCAACGGGAAGCCAGGCAGGTGAGGAGAATGTTATAGTAATCCAATTGCTGACTGTCTTTACAATGGTCATTAAAGAATTCTCTGTGGGCTGCTACCGCTACGTCCAGTGTGTAGCACACCCGGATTTTGACACAAGGATACTCTCACAGAAAACAGGGTTCAGGGTCATAGGTCAGCACAGCAGTGGTTGTGGTGCTCAAGCCAGCTCTGCCATGTGAGGAAGGTTAAGCAAAGGTGAGGGGATGGCACACAAGGATAACAGTGTGACATCCAGGTGTGGGCTCGCGGGGATGCTGCCAAGCACAGGGGAAGCCTGTCCTGAATCACTGCTCTCAGTTATTCTCATTGATAACGCTTTCATTGTGGATTTGTGAGCTCCTTCTGTCATTTTACTGCTGAAATGGAGTCAGGAACCTTTGCACAGATCCTGAATCACAATCCCTTTGAAATCTCCAAGTATAGGAAAAATATTTTGCATTCTGGCTAAGTCTTCCTTCTCAGGGCACCAGTTCTCTTCCTGCCTCCATGGGCCCACACACACAGCTACATCTCTACAGCTGCAAAGAGGTGCAAAAAGGCTGCTGTCTCCTCTCCATCTTCTGCTCATGGAATATTCTTCCACACTTCCTCTTGCTGCTGTGTTTGTTGGTTCCCTGGAACACAGTGGGCAAAGTAAGAGATCATCTCTGCCTTTTTGTAACTTCAGCTATTTTTTTCTTTTTTTAAATTTTGTGGTTACCCTTCTGTGATTTTTTTGGACGCCTCAAACACTTGCTTTCCCTTTCCTAACTACGAGCATAACAAACCAAAGAGTGTCCAGGGATTGACTTTTTAGCATTTACATATTTTCTGCTACAAAATTATAAAACAATTATTATAAAATTTAATAATTATTATTTAATATTATCGCAATTATTATATCTCTTATTAATATGTTTTTATATTATACAGCCTTTCAAAACTCCAAGCAAAACTTCTTTCTTCTTTTTCGAATTTGTTTAGCCGCTCATCAGTTATTACTGATCGCGTCCGCACTTCTCTTACTGCCCTCAGTGTCACGAACAGGAAAGGAATTAAACAGAAACCCCTCCGCAAAAACTCACAGAAAAAGCGCAAATCCCACCCGAAATCCCCGCTCAGGACGCGTGACGTCACAGCGCCCCTCACGCCGGGCCCCGCCCCCGCGGCCCGCAGGGGGAGCCCCGCCCCCGGGCGCGCGCGGGGCCGGGGCCGTGTGAAGCGCACCTTTTGCACGAGTCCCGCTCGCCGCGGGCGGGGCCTGCTGAGGCGGGGCGGGAGGAGAAAGCCGGCGGGATGAGCCAATGGGAGTCCGTCGTTCCCCGGCGCGTCACGCGTGGCCCCGCCCACCTCCCGTTTCAGACGCGGGCGGGCGGAAAGGGGCGGCCGCGGCTCGCTGGGCGTTACCGGGCGGGGGCGGGGCCCCGCTGTCGCGAGGGCGCGCGGACCAATGGCGACCGGGGCCGGGCGCGGGGGCGGGAGGGCACGGCCGGGCGGGCAGGGCGCGCCGGCCAATGGGGCGCGGGTGGGGGCGTGGCCGAGGCGGCGCTCGGGTTCCGTGTGAAAAGAGTGAGGGGGCTCGGGTGCAAAGTTTGCTCGCCCGGCGCCTGCGGAAGGAGCGGCGGCGGCGGCGGCGCGGGGGGAGCGGAGCGGAGCGGAGCGGCCGCCCGAGAGCTCGGGGCTCCGACCGCCCGCCGCGCTCCTCGCGCCCCCGCCGGGGCAGCCGCGATGTGCGGGGGGATGGCGGCGCAGGGTCCGGGCGGGCCGCGGTGCTGGCAGAACCGGCGGGCGCGGCTGCTGTGCATGCTGGCGCTCACCTTCCTGTTCTTCGTGGTGGAGGTGGCGGTGAGCCGCGTCACGTCGTCGCTGGCCATGCTCTCCGACTCCTTCCACATGCTCTCCGACGTGATGGCCCTGGTCGTGGCGCTGGTGGCCGTGCGCTTCGCCCAGCGCACCCGCGCCACCAAGAAGAACACGTTCGGGTGGGTGCGGGCCGAGGTGATGGGCGCCCTCGTCAACGCCGTGTTCCTCACCGCCCTCTGCTTCACCATCCTGCTGGAGGCCATCGAGCGCTTCACGGAGCCCCACGAGATCCAGCAGCCGCTGGTGGTCATCGCCGTGGGGGTGGCGGGGCTCATCATCAACCTGCTGGGGCTCTGCCTCTTCAATCACCACGGCGTCGGGGGCCACGGGCACGCCCACGGCCACGGGCACTCGCACGGCGGCCGGCAGCAGCAACCCCGCGGCGGCCCCAAGCCCGAGCAGCCGCCCGGGGACGGGGAGGCTGCGCTGCACCGCGAGGAGACCAGCACCTTGGTGGAGAACTGCAGCAGCTCCAACGGAGTCAACCAGGAGAAGCTGGGTAAGCCCCGCGGGGAAGCGCCGCTGCCCCATCCACACGTAGAAAAGCGGGAGGGATCCTTTTCCCGAGTAGGATGGTGGCCGTCCCGGTCCCACCTGGTGCGGGCTCTGTGAGGGTTCTGTGGGAACCATTTGTCCCTGGGGAAGAGGAGAGAAACTTTCTTAGCAGCTCTTGGGGCACATGGCTGTCGTACCTCTTCCTCACGTCTTTCCTTCGGATGCTCAAAGCTGCATGTTTGTTTTGCAGACAGGTCAGAATGTAAAAGAATGTAAAATAAAGCAGTTTGCCCTGGGAAAAAAGTTGGTTCTGCAAGGGAAGGCACATGACAAGCGTTTCTTGCCTAGCGACATGAGCTGTCACAAGACGCTCTTCTAATGCCATCCGACCTGGCTGCACATCAAATGGAGCGCGGCTCAGTGCCTCGGTCCCGGCAGCTGGATTGCTCCATTGGGTCAGTTACCAACTGCCTGGGAAGCTACTCTCCATCTAAACCACACGTACTGAAGTCTGTTCCACTGCCATAACGTTCTGCTTCTTCATAGCATCGGTATTAAATAGGAGGAAGTCTTGGAAATTGTCAGTCAGAACTGTGGAAGCCGGAATGTGGAGCATGCTGGTGTCAGGGCGCACGTGTGGTGTCTTGGAATAATTTTTCTTTAGCTTTCTAAAGCATGTGCCTTCCCACTCACCTGCACACAGACATGTGTTTAAAATCTTCCCAATTGTGGTTAAACGGTTTCATGGATAGGAGTTTTTGGGTTAATTAAAAATGAATCCAGAAGCCTGGATAGTTCATTCTGAAGCCGCTTGGTCGAAGCCTAGTATTGCGTGCTAGTGGAGTGAAAGGTGTGTGTGATTGCCACTTCTCTGTTCCTAGGGAATCCTTGTCGCCAGAAGGAATGGACTTCAGGCTTTGGAACCAATGCTCTCCTTCAGTTTCAGGGCGATTTCAGCAGACCATTGTCGTAGCTTAAAGGGAGCTTTAATTGACCGGGGTGAACTTTGCTACAGTTTCAGGTTTTCTGTGGTCAGAGGTTCCAATACACATTTGAGAAACTTAGTTTCTGCTTCTCGTACTCCATGCTGGCTTTGGAAAGACAAGTTTTTCAAGAGAATGGGAAAGTTCCTCTGAATATACTACACCATTTTCTTGACCACATAATAAGCTCTTAATGTTGGTTTAATTCCAGCAAAGGTATCCTAATAATTAGTTTCAAACAGTGTAAAATTCTCTTTATCCTTGGTGTCATGCATACCTTGGCTTGGGAGTTATTATTTAATGGTGTAAAGTTGTGCTTTTAGCCAAGTTTTGGACTAGTTAGACCCAAAGGTTATAGCGTAGATTAAAATGCATATTGTTGTGAGCTAACTTGTCTGGAATGTCTCATGGATGTGCTTCTGGCAACAACAAATAATTTGTTGTGGGTATTTAGATGGTAGTAGGGCATAATTTTGGTCACAGTGAAACTTTGAATTAAGTTTGTATTTCCTTCTGTGCCCTATCATGATTATGTAATGGATGGAGCTATTCATAGTTTGCCTATGGAAAAGTTACAGGTAAAGGTGATTTGAGGCTTGGGAGAATATGTAAGATGTAGAGATGGAGACAAGGGGGGGTCCTGTGCCTTCATTAGAAATCGCAGAGTGGGGTAGCCCTGATATCCTAAGGTGGAAGTGAAAAATAGGCATAGCCTTAGGGGCTAGTCCTGCACAGGCATTTCTGTGCATGCACTTTATGCAAAATAATCAGTTTTTTGGTACATTTCAATGAGCGTATTTCAAATGGACATGTTTTAACCATTTGTCATTAAAAAAACATTCAAGAGCTTTCTGGAACTATGTTTCCTGTTGCCCACTCTTACAGATATCTGTACTGACTTTTCAGATCTCCATTATTCCAAATACTTGGTACAAAGTAGAGCGTTCCTCTTTCCTTGCTCTCGTGATGGACCTTGAGGTCTGAACTCTGTAACCTGACATATTTCCCTCTAATGTATTTAATTCTCTGGAAAGTTACAGGTCCCATGCTCCATAACATTTAGAGGTAGTGTGGAAAATGTAGCTGGAGCTTCAGGGCAGAAGTGTACTGGATGAGGTAATGAGCTGGGGCTTGGAACTCAGCCTTGGTAGAAGCCCACTCCTTCTTCAGAGAGGAGAGGACTTGTGCCACTCTGCAATTGCAGAATCGCAGCCACGAGGGCAGAACAGCAGAAGCTGCACGTCTTATTAACGTGTTAATGTTTACAAGGCTCTGAACTCAATAACCTCAGAAGCAGTAAGAGCTCCTTGTTTCAGTTTGTCAGGCCAGGGGCCAGTGCCTGTTACTTGCTTTAGCACTGGAAGTATCCAAAGAAGAACTTCTGAAGAAAAACAGGAGGTTAATCATGTACAGTTCTCTTCACTTTGAACATTGGAAGATGATTTTCTTTCAGAAAGGATTCTTCTTTGTAATGATGTGTGTCTTTATTCCCATGCAGCTGGTTAGCTGTGTTGAAGTGGTAAATATTGCAGACAGTTGTGACAAAGGAGGGCACTAAAATGTTAATTTATGCACAGTCCATGACATATGACTATGGACATCAGAAGCTCTATGTCACTCAACATCTATATGTCACTTGCATTAAAATTATAATTTTACTATTTATTTATTTTTAAATATAAATAACAGTAGTTCATATCCTCAGAGAATTTCAATGATAACTTACGCTGCCCCATAGTCAATTCTGCTGGTAAATTCTGCCTTTCAGACCCAAAATTTCAGTTGATTGTATCTCATGGTCATGCTAACTCCATGCACCATCTTGGAAGAACTACCTTTTCCTTGAATTCACAAGCCTCTTGAAAAGGCTTTGGTAAACCTGAAAAGAAGCTACTACACAGCTGTATTCATACAGCTTTTGAACTTCTAGCTTCAAATTTTAATATGAAATAGCAATGCAGTCCTATGGTTAAAGAGAGATTTTAGCAATCAGTCAGTCTATCAGTGTTTCAAAAGAAGGAGCAAATGTAACTAACTGAGCTACTTAAACCAGCTTTTTTACATATCCTCTGCAATTCTGCATTTAGTTTTAAGAAACAAGCAGTGAATAGGCAAATGGTTAAACAGCTGGAAAAGGTGAAAGTAGTTTGTCAATAGAGTAAGTTAGAATGTAGTCATCTTCATTCTTTGCCACTGCACATCTTTAATCTCCATGTACAAACAGTTGCCTTCTAGATTATTTAGATCACTTATTGGGAAAACTGAATTTTCCTCAGCCAGAGAAGATGTTGCTAAGTGTGTGGGTTGAGTTGCTTTTCGGTTTCATACTCAGCATGCCATGATTACTGTTGGATATGATTTGATAAGGAATCACAGTAACATGTATTATAGCTCATGCCTAATTGTTTCATTGTTTTTTGTCAGGTGATATGAAAGATGACATGAGTGACGTACAAGTAAATGGGAATGCTGGCCATTATCCTCTGGATGAAGAGGAAGTTGAAGAAGACTCTAGTGCACAGCTTAACATGCGTGGAGTTTTTCTGCATGTTTTTGGAGATGCCTTAGGTTCAGTCATTGTGGTAGTAAATGCCTTACTCTTTTATGGCTTGTGGAATCCGTGCCCTGAAGATGGGCCTTGCTTTAATCCATGCGTCAATAATCATTGCATGGAAAATGCTACTTTATCCCAAGCACTTGGCAGAGCTAACAAATCTGAGCAAGAGAGCATTACGGTGGCTGGTCCTTGCTGGTTGTTATATTTAGATCCTGTCCTCTGTTTGATTATGGTCTGTATACTCCTTTACACAACTTACCCGTTACTTAGGGAGTCAGCCCTCATCCTTCTACAGACTGTTCCCAAACAAATCGATGTCCATTCTTTGAACTCAAAGTTACGTACCCTCGAAGGAGTTGAAGCAATCCACGAGTTACACATTTGGCAGCTAGCAGGCAGTAGGATCATTGGCACTGCTCACATCAAGTGTCCTGACCCTTCCACATACATGATGGTGGCCAAGCGCATCAAAGAGATCTTTCATGATGAAGGGATTCATGCAACTACCATTCAGCCTGAGTTTGCCAGCGTTGGCTCTGAGTCAGGGAGAGGGAAATGTGAGTTGCCTTGCAGGACTCAATGTGCTTTGAAGCAGTGTTGCGGAACAGGAGAAGATAGTACTGCAAAGAAGACAGAAAAATCCTCATCACTTAGTATTTCTTGTTCAGAAGTTGTCATTGAATTTCCGAAAACGAGGAGGACTAAGTCGGAGAGCATCCCTTCAGTGAAGCTGGAGGCGAACACCGATCAAAATGAGCAGTTTGAGTCATCTTTGTAACTCCCTGAGGGGTGCTACCTGAGTTGTGGAGACTTTGTCAACAGCTGTGTTGCAAGAGGAAGAGACAGACGTTTGAGATGCAATTTTGCCAAACAGTGTAATTGCTGAAGTCCTTGTTCTTGTCATATTGCTAAATATAGAATGCCTGTTTTAAAGAATATAATGTCACTGTCATGATAAAATGTGTTTGTGTTGACTTTGTTTGACTGAGACAGGCAGAAAGTGCACCCATGCTGTAACACTTCAGAAAACCAGTTTCAGCATGTCAGCAGAGACACTTTTTGCTGTGGTTCAGATTAAGATACTTTTTTCCAGTGAAAAGGTATTTGAGGGATAAGCAAGTAGGAACTCAATTTGTGTTACAGATTCCTTGGACCTACTTTTTCCTTTAATATTTGATTTGTAGATACCTTAATATATTGTTTATTTAGAAGCCCTAAGAAAACCAAAGTTCATAGAACATTTTAAAAAATATAACTACTAAAAACTGGAAACCACTTTGCAGTTTCACATATTTTTCTTAAAGCTATGTAATAATAATAAAAAATGTGAAGGCTTTTCTAGTGAATTTATTGCACAGCATATTTTAAAGACAACATCATGTGATTGCCAGAAATTGTCCCCTCTTCTTCTGGTAAGGTAGCGAGGTAAGTAAGGTAGCAAGGTAATTGAAAACAACAGATGTGAAAGGGTTTATTTTCTGTCAGAACAGCAGTTCAGGCTACTCTGTACTGCTCTGTGATCAAGACATGAGACTGGTCGATAAGGTAACGCAGACTTTTTACATTTTATGGATTTTCTGCTGTTTTTCCTTACTTCCAAGTTCTGTCTGGTGATGAAAGTCTTTGAGGTTTAAAGAACCCTTGACTCAACAGTGCTGTGAACAAATACTTAGCTGATACTGAGTTTACTAAGATAAAATAATTTGTTCTGTCAGTAAGCACTCTGTTGGGGAAGGTCTGCCAAGCACCAACAGTGTAACTCCTGCTTTCAAGCACAGACAGCAGCTCCCCAACAGGTAACGTAAAGGTGCATTTTGCTTCTAGCTGAGTGTGTCTGTAAACACTTGCAGTGATTTCAGTCCTGGTCCCCCACTGTGTCCTCAGAAGCCCTCCACTGACTTTTAAGGAAGTGGTGCAGGGAGTAAGATTTCATTCACTGTATTTCACTCTTTGAGATGTTTATGTATCACATAATTTCACTTACTCAGTATCTGAATCAATGGTTTAAAATCTTGACTCAGTTAATTGACAACTGGCTCTAAAGAAGCTGTTACAGTGTGCTGCCAATTTACACTTTAGGAAAGGAGAAACTGCTCTGTGGACTCTGAATTTGGCAGAGATGAGATGAGAGTTGAAAGATAAAACACCAGAAGTCTAATCTAAAACCCTGTCCCTTTTGATCCACTCTCACATTATGAACGGGAACTAATGTCTTGTGATTAACGGATTGCTCTAGTGTGCAAAACTGGAAAACAACTCAGATCTTCCATTCTTTGCTCTATGACTCTGGACATGATAAACACTTTGCCTCAGTTTCCCTGTCTTCAAATGGGGATAATACCTACCTCACAGGGGTGTTGTGAGGCTTAAGTATTGTGTGAAGAGCTCTGAGATATGTTACTGGAAGGCACTGGAAAGAGGATGAGCTACTAGATTACCTGGCATTTACTACTTTTACAAATGTATTGCAATACCTAGGCACAACCAGAGGGAACTGAGGATAGTTTTGGCCTTATGAAATTCTTTGATGCTGTGGTTTTCAGGTTTTTAACAGTATTTAAATATAGATTTTTTTAAAAGAATGTTTTGTTAGTGAAGGGAATGTAGCTTTGCCTCCAGATACAGAACACTTCCCTAGTTTGCATTTCTAATTTGTGTCTTGCATCATAATTACTCCTAAATAGTACAACAAATAGTCCTGCTGCTCATCAGACTCAGATTGGCCCAAGTCAAGTCAGTGGTTCTTACCCAAGCTCTCAGCAAAGCATTGCAGTCAACTCTCGATTATCCATGGGTGGATTACCAGTGTTGTGCATTAACTGTGCAGTCTGTGGAGCCAAGACCAGCCCCCCTTCTCATGCCATGCTCTGGCCAAGTGCTGTGTGCCAAAGCACGGGCAAGGTGGAGGTGCCGGCTCCGCTTCCAGGGAGCCCCATCACAGGCTGTGTAGTTGGGGCAGCACAGCACTGCCCAGGGGTTTTGCCCCTTGGCTGCTCAGACGCGTTCGTGGGAAGCTGTGGGCTGAGGATGGGTGGGATCAGCTTTGTGCTGGCTTGGGATGTTGGTGTTTTGCAGCAACCAGCATTACTCACTTTTTTCTGTGTATATGCTTGTTGTATAGTCTCATAAACTAACTTAAGTGTGTTAATATAGTATTTATATATGCTTTTGTTTTTCTGAATTATCTTAACTCTTTTTTCTGTTACCTGTATATGATCTAGAGTTGACTGTTAAATGAGATCTTGTATGAGACTGCGTTTGCCGAGTATGCTACCACAGCTACTATACTACAGAGTATTAACCAAGTAAATTTTGAAATGAACGAAGTACTATTTTTTTTTAAAATGTATATCCTTGCTTTCTATGGTAAACTTTCACTAATTATTTTCATCACTAGTTTAAAATTCATCTCAATTGTTAGTATGAATTGTTGAGGTTCTGCCATATATCACTAACGTACCATAGAACGTTCTTTAGTTTACTTTAAAAAATACCAACAAATCAAACCATGGTAGCACTGAGAGGTCTCATTGACTTCTCTCCTCTCTCTTATAAAAAGAGGGCAACTAGTAAGTCATAACACTTACCATCATTGGTTAATAGTCTCAGTAAATGCATCGGAGTAGAGGGAGTTGTAGTCACTAATTCCATTTTAAACTATTTAATTTTTTTAATTTTTTTTTTTGGTGCCAGAAGTCATATTTTTCTATTTCTGTGTCCATTGCAGGCAATGGCTAGCTAAAAAGACAAAAAGCTCTCCCCCTCATTATTTTAAGTATCAGGACAGGATGCAGAGGTGACAGTGATGATGGTGATGATGATGATGGGGGCAGAAGGGGGAGTTGCGTGGCCTCTCTGTCATGTGCCCTGTTGCACATGCAGCACCAGCTGGTGTTTCCAGGGCCCTTAAGTCTCCTTAGCCTTTGATGGCAAACTCCCTGAAAGCATAGAGTGAGGTCAAGGGGGTGGCTGTGCAGCAGCAGGAACACAATTTCTCCGTTCTGGCTGTAGGAGACCTGACTGTAGCCTGCTAGCTTGTGAAATAGCTTGATTTTTTTTTTTTTTTTTTTTTAAGTTGACCTGTCTGGAGTTACACAGACTTGATTTGTTCTGAAGATCACAGTTTAAGAATACTGAGAGCATTCAAAAGCACTGCACAGTCTCTCTTTATTTTACTTTATTTTTTTTCCACAAAGCATGAAACTAGTGAATCTCATGTAAGTGAACACTGCAGTGGTAGGGAGCTAATTATGTTGTGTATCACATTCCTGAATTTTTAAAATAAAAACAATTATGGAACACTGATTTTAAGGAAAAACAATTTTGTACTTCAGCATATAGATTGTTTAGGCTTCTGATTAAATGTGTCAGAGATGTACCAAACATCACTGGATGAAATATTTTACCCTGACTATGTCTCATCCAGGAACATGCTATTTTAGAATCACTTCCTAGATTGTATCTGCACCTAAGGTGCAGTGCAGAACTAATTCAGACACTCAGTGGGCTAGCCACAGTACCATTAATCTTCCTTTTTAGCAGAGTAAATTGTTTTTGTGGAACCCCGAATAATTGTAGCTGAATTGCTTTCAACACTCACTGTGGGCTTTGGTAATATCTGTAGTTGCCACATCGCAGTGTGTGGTATGGACATACACAGAGTTATGTAAAAGAACCAGCCCCAACTTGTGACTCCCCAAAAGTCATGGCAAGGGCTCACTCCTGAAAATTTCTGTATTCTTAAATAGTTTCATCAGGCTGACGAGTACTTACTTGCATGCCAGGAATTACTTGTGGGAGTGAGTCCAAAGCTTCTGCCAGTGTGGCCTGGCTTTTAAAGAAAAAAGTACCTAGATTTTATGGATGTATTAAAATCAGGACTGCTATGGTGTCTCTAAATTTGCTGCAGAAACACTGTCAGTTTGGTATAATTCCAGGATTTATTCCCTTTCCCCATTCTCTAAAAAGAAAGGGAGAAAAGCCCACTGAGTGTCCTAAGACTTGTTAACAAGTTCAGCAAAACTGACATTGCTGTTAGCTTCTGAAATCATGCCATCTGAATTTATTAAAAACTGCCTGGTGGAGTTTGGGGAGAAGGGATAAAGATTATTGCCATTTTCCTTCCCCTGCCCCCTGCTTTGACTGCACTTTCTAATCTCTTCAGCTATGGAGAGACCAGGGGAGATGGAGGGGGTGAATTTTGTAACTAGATGTTCTGAGTTCCATGTGGAGGGAATGGGAAATACTGCTAACTATATTTAAAAGCATATAAATATGCTCTGACTATTTTAGTTCCATAGCATAGCATCAGTTACACCCTTTTTAGGTATGCATTTAAGTGGTTCAGGTCCACAGTATCTTTGGCTTTTCCTTTCTCTGCTAGACAGAAAAAGGTGGATGCTCCATTTGCCTGAGCTAAAGCCAGAGTTGACAATTTTCCAAATCAAACGTAGCTTTGCTGATAACAGAAGGTCTGATTATTCCTTGTGACCTTTGCTTTGTGTGGTTAGCTGCCTGTGAGGTACAGCACCATGTTTTAGCAGGCTCACATTTATATTTTTTTGCACTCACCGTGTTGTCTAACTAGTTGAAAAGCAAAACCACAAAGCTGAAAAATATCTTTCATCTGTATGTCTCCAAAAAGCACATGGGATTAATTTGGCTTCTTTTTTTTTCATGTCCTGGATCCTGTTTCTGAACAATGTTAAAATATAATTGGCATAGCTTGTTCATTGATGATATTTCTTTTTGCCTTCTTTTAAAATAAAGAATAATGTTCTTTTTTGTTCTTTTTGTTTGTTTGTTTTTAAGTATTAAAATGCTGAGAAAATAAATGGAGCTCTTGACTATCAAATACATTTAGTTGGGATTTCTTTCTCAGATCAGCTCCCAGGAAGGAATCTAACTAGTAGAAATGCATATTCACCACCTCCCAGAACATCTAAAAGAGATAAAAAGAGCACAAATAGAGGAGGTGGAGATTAGTAAGTGGGTTTTAAAGTCCTGGCCTCCAACTGTCTGGGTTCCAGGTCCAATTAAAAGAAGAGTTGCTCAGTTCTAGTATCGTGAAGAGTTAATTATACAAAAGGTATTTTTTTTATCTCAAAGGAAAACAGCTTTTGAAAAGAATAAAATCTTCTTGACCCGTTAATTGGCCATGGTTAAATATCTGACATAGGGTCAATAAGGTAGGCTTCCTAAGAGGACTCTACTGCTCTTTCAATGTTTTGGAAGAAAGCTGCTTTAGAGCAGAAGATGCTTTGGTGCTTTTCAGCTTCATTTGTTTCAATTCAGAAACACTGCAGTTTGCCCAGGTTTTTTTGGGAGGAAAGGACTGACTGCAGTTGCCAGCACTAGTACTGAGAAGGGCAGGATGGTGAGCAGTACCTGTCTTGAGCTGTTAATAAGCTTGCAGTGATGAGTTCATTTTGGAGCCCTTCAGAAGCTTCTTTTTCTGCTTCAAGAGGGAAAAGTGATTCCACATTATTAGTTATATGTGCAGAAGGGTATGTCTGGTTGTGCTGTAAGCACTGCATGTGAGCTTGGATTTTGCCATTTTCCAAAGCTGCTTCTACCTCTTCATGAAAAGATGAGATTTGAACTTGCAATGAACATCCTTTATGAGACATGCTGGTGTGGGAATTTTAAATTAGCAGGAAGGGCAGCGTCAGGTCTATAGCTTACTTTTGCTAAATGTACCTTCCCCCAAGTCATTCCTAGACCTCCTACCGCAGATAGCTGCCTGACCACAAGGACCAGAGCCAGCTCCCAGAACAACTCCTTGCTGCTTTTCCATTGGACGAGCTAATGCCACAGGAGAAGGATAGGATGGGAGAGTCTGACTCCAGGAAGACAAGCAGGCACCTTCTCAGGCTGATCTGTGCTAGCATCCCAAGCCTGGCATGAAAGTCTTGCCACTGAAACTTTGGCTGGCATTTATATATATTTGTGGTTTGGTTTATCCGTTTGGGTTTTTGGTTTTTTGGGTTTTTTTTTTTTTGTTTTTTGTTTTAATTTGTTATTATTGTTGTTTTTTTTTCTTCTGACAATCAACACAAACCTTAAAGTATTGCTGAGACCAAATGGCAATCCCCACCCCCCATCACCCAAGCTCTGTTTCTAGTTACAGCATTGGTTGGCTTCCCAGCGCTTCCCTCCTGCACCAGCTCCTGCAGCTAAGAATAGCCCTGGTGATGCTGTGGAACAGGATGTGCAACCTGCTGGGCTTCCTGCATTTGTGTTCGTGTTGCTGGCCTGGGCTGAAGCCTGTCCTTACCTTCGCCTGGACTCACTGGGTGAATTTGTAAGATTTAATTACTTGGATAAGGTTTGCCCGCACTCGTTCCGGTTGCATTCTGTGCTATAGGCATTTTGCAGTGTAGGTAAGACCTCAGCTGAGAGAAATATTTACTTGCTGCCAGTCTTCTGTGCTTCAGAGTGTGTCTGCTGAGTGTAAGTGGATGCTGCTGGCCTGCTGCAGACCTGGATTCAAGCTTCGTTGCTTGGTTTGATGTTACCATGTGATCCCTGTAGCTGAGGATGCAGCGAGTACATCACAGGCAGTCTGCAGGTAACTGGGTCACTGTTGCTTACCTGAGCTAGGTGCTCATACCCTAGTTGAGGAGTGAACAACACTCCCACAGGTAAATTCTGCACATGTTGCTATACCCTCAAGATTTTTTCATTAGGCAGCACAGACTGGAGACTCAATCCATTGTTTTATCCTGTGCTGCCTTGGGCTCTCCCCCAGTCAGTTTCAGACGAGCACATTTTTCCTTGAGAAGGGGATTATGTGAATTAGCAAAATTTGGGTGATGATTTTCACTTGTATTTTTGTGGACATGTGGGAAGGTTCTGACCCAAATGCATGGGGTTGATTCTGCATGCTTCCAGCTGAGTGTTAGGAGGGGTTGAACTTAAGTACTGGGTAAAATCTAGGCTCAAGTAGTTCATCCTAAATATCCATACTGGCACAGGTCTTAGACTTGTGTGTTACGCTACTTTGAAGTGATTTTCTCTTCACATTGCTGTTCAAAAAGAAAAAAGGAAAGAACTTTGTTTAATTATCACAAGAATTATTATCCAGCCTAAGTAGGTGTGTTTCCACTTCGTTGAAAACCTCCCTGCATGCAGCAGCATCTCAGTAGAGACACTGACGAGTTAGTCGGCAAGTTATTGCTAAAAAGGAGGTGTTTGGTACATATGCTTGAGCTTGGAAGTGGAATGACACTTGGCACCATAATGTCCCAGTTATCTTTTTCTGAAGGAGTAGGAAAACTGCAGAACTAAATATTGAGTCAAGCTGCGTGGGCAGAGCTCCTGTGTCAGAGCTGCGCTGATGTCACAGCCGCAGCGTGATATCACGGGCCGTATGTGAAAAGCCCAGAGCATCACCCAAGCTCTTATGTGTTATTGAAAACCTCAGTAACTTTTACTGAAAACTTGCATGTTTTTTTTTTCCCCCTTTTTCCAATCCCTTAATGCTGAGAAGTTTAGCCACACAGCTAAGGTGAGTGTGTAGCTCAACTGCCTTGCTACACTGTGTGCTGCTCTGAAAAAAAAGGTGCCATTGAACCCAGAGTATGAAGGGCACTGCACTTGATGTGCCCTTTCTAAAAGTATCTACAAAAACAAGGTAATGTCAAAACAATGTTTCTCTGCTGAAAGCTGGTGAGATACTCAAGTCTACAGCTTCTGCAGAAGCTTTTTTTGCTGTGATGCTCTTATTTGCTGTCCTCTTCCCAGAGAGTTATCTGAGTTACTGTTACTGCATGTGCATGCAATAATTCATGTGTCATAGAAGAACAGTGGGGCAGACTGGAGTTCTTTAGATGCATTCTTTAAGAATAGAAAATCTGATCTACAAGATTTTTGCCAAAACTCCTTTCATCTTGGATAGTATCAAAAAGGCAGGTCACTTCTCCCGTGGTGGTCACTCTGGTTAGTAGAAAGCAAATGAAATTATGGCATCAATGGAGAAAAATGAGAAATGGAGTGTTTGGGTTTTGATTTTGGAATGGTTATATTTTCCCCCTCCTGCAGCTGATTTAATGAGGGTAATGGTTTTCTTTAGTTTTCCTCTATAGCTCTGCAGTGCTTAACAGCTTGTTACTGAGGGACCTACACACTTGGTAATCCATGGAAATCCAAGTTAGTGAAAGACATGGAAAAACATGTTTAAACAGATCACAGCTGAAGCTGAGAACTTAATCTTTCTGTGACAGAAGGTAGCCAGCACAGCCTCAGCTTCACACTAACCATCAGGAAAGGTTAGTGTGAAGTACCAAGCTTAACTCACTGCTGGAGAAATGGGATAGAAAATCAGGTAACAGCAGTTTAGTTTCACACCTGAGCATATGAGAAGTAGCCTCTCTCTGCAAGAGACTGCAGCTTGGCAAAAATAATGTCTTTGCATGGGGGTTTGTTGCTGGCAGTGGCAAAAATCCTGATAGAGCAGTATTTCTCCAAATGACTTCAGGTAAAAGTCAAATATGGAGGGTTCTTATGCAACATGAGAGTTCCCCTTTCGAAACAGTGGTTTGGAGAGAAAAAGTCATTGGTCTGGGTCTAGGACAAAAGTTAAACAAGATAAACAAGGATGGACTGCTGCCATCTTCCCCTTCCCCTTTATCTCTAAACCTTAACCTTAAACTGCAAGTTTGAGGTTAATGCAGTGCAGTGTGTCTGCAACTGCTGAAACCAGCTATGTTTTAATAGATCTTATTTATTTTGATGATGATGAAGGTCTGAAAGTTCCTCTAGGTAACAGAAATATTTCTATGCTTTTAAAGTTGAAATGCAAGTATTTTTTAATACTACTAAGAATATTTTCAAATTAAATAATTAATTCTCCTGATAAAACATTTAATGAATTATATACTTATTTTATGTCCTTGTTTCTAATCCAAAGAACATAGAAATAAGCTTTATTTTTAAAAACCTGTCCAATTTTTGCTAACATACGATTTTTCTTTAACATCAGCTAAAAAGAGAGGAAGTGTCAGTTCATAATATGTGGAGCTAACCACAGAATTTTGATAGCAGGTCACTCACCACTAACAAGTACTTCAGCACTTTGCAGAGCTCTGAGTAGCCATAGAATGTGCTGTGGACAGAGTCCACAGCAATAAATTAGGGTGGAAGAATGTTTTCTTGAACTTTACAAAGAGGAACCTGCTTTAGTGATACATAAAAAAATGTATCTGTTCCTAAGTTGGATTTTGGCTTGTACTATACATAGCGTTCTGAAAAACTAATCCTTCAAGATACTGGTGATGTGATGGTGACTTTATTCCATAAATACCAGATTAGATCCTGCCCTATGCACTGATTTATCCAGCCAGTTAAAGTATGGTAAGGAAGGAATGGAGAGATGATAGATGCAATACTGGACTGTACATCATTCAGCTACTCCTTCCAGTACATGTGAACCTTTTTTTAAATAATGTGAGAGTTTGTTAGGGATTTTACTCAAATGTGACCATCCTACTTTTCAAACAACTTGGTTCTGACGGGAACTTTGTTCTGACAGATTCTTTTTGAAGGGGGATGTCTTAGCCGAATTGGCTTCAGGGTACCTTCCTGTGACAATGCCTTCAGGGGCCACGTGCTGGCTGACTGAGCCAGTAACATTGTGCTTTCCTGTACTCAGTAGGAGTGCAAGACTCTGAACCAAGCTGAGCTGGATGGAGGATATTAAAGACCTGGAAATGTGGAAGAATGTGCTGAAGATAAGGCTACATTAATTCTCAGCACTTTCAGCCTTTGTTAATACAAGTTGAGCTCTTGGGTTTTGATGGGATTTTTTGTTTTGTTTTGTTTTGTTTTTCAGTTTGTTTGGTTAAATTTATTTTTTTTTTACCATCTGCAACTGTGACTAACCCCAAACAGAGCCACTCATATGTAGAAGAGGAAAACTTAATATTCATTGAAATTTCACTGAGGTACTTCTTGGTAAGTCCAAGATGTTTACTAAGTAAATTGGATAGAATGGTAGTGATTGTTACAGGACCCCTTAGAGCATGCTTTCCATCTCACTTTTCATCTCTGGTAAGTAGATTATGAATATAAGAGTCTGCCTTGTATTGGGAACTCTGACAGGTGAAAAGTGCTCTCTGTTTATAGCACATGCAGGGCCCTGACCTCTCTCATGCTTTTCATCCCTCAAACTCTGCTAGATAGTGCTTAAAGAAATATGAAGTGCTTGCTGAGACTCGAAAATGTGACCACGGTAGAAGCTGTGGTTCTCTGAGGGGTCTCATTTATTTCCATATGGACTTTGGTTTTCCTCAAAAGCAAAATTTCAGTGTAAGGATGACCTTGGAAACAGAGGTGTGGGGTGGCTTTTAAAATTTTCAAGAAGCATCCAGCAGGACTACAGCTGTGCTAAGGAAAGAAGCCATCTTCTCTTGGATTGGACTCCAACCCAACCAGAGGGACGGAAAACAGCTTTCCTTGGAGAGGTCTGGATTGCTTCTGGCTGATCCTGGCTGTGCTGCACTGGTTTTAGGGCCACAGCACATAGGAGAAGTGAGGACATGATTGCCATCAGCTGGGATGTGCAGGCCAGGTAATCTGTGCTCTGAGCATCTCCTGTCCAGAACACCCATCTACCAACAAATGTGTGCACTGCACTGCCTCTCAACGTTTGAAACTTCCCCTGTCTCTAAAGGAAAGGCCTCCACATCCACAGTATGTGTGGCATAGGTGTGGGAATGGCACCACCAGTGGTGTAACAACTCTGATACTAGGCTGCCACTACAGTTGTTCTGGGATTAATGCTGGTACTGAGCTTAGAACTGTTGAATGAGTCTTGAAACTCCATTTATGCATAAACGACTGCTTAAACCTGGTTATTTCTTGTTTCCTTGTGCATGTGGCTTTTCTAGGCTGTCTGCTTTTTCCACAGTAACTTCCGAGCCCTGCTTGGGCAGGGGTTGTCACCTCCCAGCATAGAGGTCATAGATCATAGAGGTAGGTATCCTCCAGGCAGGGGTGCTGCATGCTTTCTAATCCGGCAATTAGGAAAAACACCCACCACGAGACAGTTTGCAGTGCTTCACTAAATAATTAATAGATATTAAAGTCTCCAGGACTTGGGAATCAGATGGATGCTGACTTTTCATGCAATGCTGTATAGTGTTTAGGCAAAAGGTTAAAATTATACCTACTCTAATAGAAATCTATACCATAACATGGAGGCAGAAAGACAGACAGAATTAGTAGCAGTGCTTCCTCCTTTAGCAGGAATCAAGCTGAGACA
This sequence comes from Parus major, assembly GCF_001522545.3. Classification (NCBI taxonomy): domain Eukaryota; kingdom Metazoa; phylum Chordata; class Aves; order Passeriformes; family Paridae; genus Parus; species Parus major. The sequence continues at coordinate 21,849,837 of NC_031770.1, forward strand.
GAGAGTTTATAAATATTTTCTTTTTTTGTTTTTTCCTTTCACATGACTTCTTGTTAGAAGGCTGAAAACAGACTTCTGTTAACTTTCGGTTATTAAAATCCAAAGAGCTGTCTGAGAAAGAAATCGGGGCCTGACAACCCAGCAGGGTAATGGGAAACTTAATAAATATCCTGTTGTTATAACATCTGTCATTTTAGCATTAACAAGCTCATGACTTTAGCTGTTGTATGATCCCAGCTCCACTCTGAAGATTAAGGGAAAGGCTGTTAGACCTTTAAAGTAAAAGACTTCTGCCCCACCAGCACGGTAGTTTAACCTCTTGTATCCTGAAGCAGTTTAGCTAAAGCAGGTTGAAAGTGATATAGAGACGGACTCCTGTGGAGGTCAATTAGGAGGCATACAGAAGCAGTTGGACTCAAGGATTTTCCTAATTTTGTTCTCTTTGATGTCCAGAAGAACCAGAAAAACAAAACAAAACTCCAACCAAGCCCAAAAATATGTGGTGGGGTTTTGTGTTTTTTGGTTTTTAATTTGGTCCCACTTTGATTTTCTTAAAAGTTATAGAGAGATTTATTTGGTCACACTTTGATTTTCTTAAAGGTTATAGAGAGGAGATTTAAGAGACTGTCTTATTAAATGAATACACATCACTGCAGCAAAGCTGTGGTAGATGTCCATTGCTTGTAAGGCAGTATGTATATGTCAACCACAAACAGAGTGGTATTTTGGTTCATTTAAAACAAGGCTATGTAAGAACCAGAGCAACTGCACAAATACTGAACTCCATACAGCATCTCTCACCACCTGTTTCTGAGATTTCTTTAGCCTGTTGACTCATGTTTTTCTTTTCTGGAAGCTAAAGAAAATGCATGCCATGCTGAAAATGCTCCTGGTTTGGTTTTAATCTTGGACAAAGTTCATCCAGAACAGTTCCATGGTGATAATGTTTCTGACTTCTTTATTTTTTGCTTTTATGTGTCAGGTGGTGAAATGAGACCCCTCCACAATCTGAATGCAGCCAGTGCTTCCCTGGTACACAGCTTCTCACGCAGGCAGAAGCAGAGGGGCTGAAAGAAAGAAGTTGTCTTGGTGCTCATGAGGAGTTTGTAGCATGTTGGGTGTGAGCAAGACCCAACATGCTACATGATTCAGGAGTTCAGCAGAGAGTAAATCCATCTTGTCTCAGATTGCTCACTTGTCCTCCCTCATTGTCCTCTCTTGGGGCAAGGAAGCACCAGATCCAAGCCACAGCCACCTCCAGGACTGCTGTCAGTCTACAAGTCTACAGAAGTGTCACAAAAAGTATCATGGATCTCACTGTCACACAGAACATAAGGACAAACCACCATGTTCTCATGCTGCTTAGATGGTTTCAGAAAGCCCAGAGGTGTCAGCAGCACTTCCAAGTGCTTCCAAGCCTCTGTGTACTTTAGACAAGTGATACTGCATAGAATTTAGGATACTTAAAGCAGGTTTGTTTGCTTTCAACAGGATTGTCTTGAAAATGCTACTATTCTGTTTGGGGAAAAAATCTTACGTCTACAGCAGAGAAGACATCTCCTGTGGAATGACTGGAAAGCCCAGACATGATCTGGGGCACTGGGGCACCCAAAGCCCTTGCTCAGGTCTTTCGTAAGTAGATGGTTTACTTTCTGTACTTTCAATTTCTATTCCTTTAAGTGATGCTAAGGCAAGAAGAGAAATCCATACCCTCCCCCCAAATTTTGAAAATACAAGCACAAACATTTCAGTAGCTGGTGGTGGTTTCACTGCAGAGACAGACTTGAGCGATGATGACTTTATGTTTTGTAAAACACTTTAACTTCCTGAAATAGTTATTTAAAAAAACCTGACTGCAAACCACTTTCCATTTTGAAATACTTTTGTAAATGAAATTACACGTTCAAATTCTCTCAGTGTTTTGAGAACAAAACATTTGGACCCCAGTAGCTTTTGCTAAAGGCTTACAGAGCTGCTAACATCTAGAAAGTCTGTTATTTGCATGGGGCTAATTAGAGCCTGTAAAAGAATAAGAGAAATTAAACCCAACAATGCAGTTCAACTGTAGTGCTAAGATCTTGCAATTAAACTTTGCTGTTGGATTATGCATATTAGCACATGAATTACTCTCTAAGTGATAAATGTTGAACCAAATAATTATCTAAAGCTTTTGGGCAGGAATAATCAATAAGGTTAGGCTGAGAAAAGACAGTACTATTTTTTTTTTTTTAAGAAATAGTAGTACGGCTTGATGAGAACACAACAAATTGTTCCCTGTGAATGAACTGACAAGTTAGTCCACATATTTTTTTTTTAATTTTTTTAAAATATGGGTGGCACCTTATTTTTTTCCCTTATAAAACGTGGAAAAAAGTTAGAATAATCAAAACCTTGAGGAACGCCTACCAGACCTCCAGAGGCGGGTGGCAAAATCCCACAGAGGTGCAAATTTACGTGCTCGTCACCCCAGCAAAGAGTGTGGTGGGGAGAGCAGAGGCCGGCTGCGTGTCGGGGAGCGCGGCTGTGCCGGGATGCTGCTGTCCCTTTGGTACCAACACAACCTTGCTGACATTTCAGTCTCTCACTCTGCCACGCCTGGGCTTGAGGGAGCGGCTGTCTCTGGAGGGGCTGCGCCACCGCAATCCTCATGCCTGGCCTCCGTCTTTGTGCACGGCCACAGTCACCTTGCACGGCTGCAGCCCTTGTGCCCAGATGTGCTGGGATGGCCATGGACAGGTGCCAGGGGACAGATTACAGAGGCCTGGCCGCCGGTGCAGGGGGACAGCCCCACACTTATCTCACGAAGCGGCCCGGCACCACCCTGCCTCTCCCCGGGGCCTGAGGCGGCGCGGGCATCTCTGCGCTGGGGCCGGAGCGGGCCCGGGCCGGCAGCGGTGCGGCGGCTTGCCAGCCCTCACGGCAGTTCCCTGAGCCCTCCAGCGCTGCTCACTCGCCCACGAGGTTTTATCCCAGCCCCCACGGCAGTGAATGGCCAGGCCACTGCCCGCAGGATCAGCCCCACTTTCTCGTGTCGGTGAGTCCCTGTCTGAAGCCGCTGCCCCAGAAGGCGCCGGTGCCGCTGTGCCTGAGCACAGGCCACAGAGGAAGCCGGCGGGAGAGGTTTGTGGCAAATGGAGCGACAGCGAGGCTTGCCACAGGGCCACTGCAGCACCCCAGTGAGGAGAGCGATTGCCCTCACGCTGTTAAAATGCAATTTGCCGAAAGGAAACCGCTCCGGCCGCACGCACCCGACTGCAGCGCCCAAGCAGCGCTGGAATCGCCGCCACCACAAGAAAGCAGGCAGCCCCCATTAGCAGGGAAATCAATCTTTTACAAGAGCCACAATGGACCATTAGCTTTTAACCAGGTTTTAGGGGTGGGGAACAGCCTTCCTGTTGGGCAAACCCTAAGAAGGAAATAACCGGCTCCAAACATCCAGGGGCGGTGGGGAGTTGAGAGCCGAGGTAGCTCTGAACTCCGCAGCTTGAGCTCGCTGCTACAATGCAGCCAGCTCCTGCGCGTGGATGAGCCGGTGGCGGAGCTGCAGGGAGCTGCCCTTATTTATTTGTTCCTACGGCACAGGCAGAGACAAGGGCCCTGTTTTATGTTTCCCTGCAGGAAGGTGATAAAGTGCCCGGGAGCTGCTGGAAACCATTCTCCAATAAATTCAAAGGAGAAAGTCATTTTTTTGTGCCTTGGAAGCTTGTGAGAGCTGAGGGATGCTGGAAGGCAGTGAAAACTGAGGCAGCACATCACACAGTAGTGTGGCAGGAAGCCACCGGAGCAAATTTTCTGGTTTGTTTTTATGCTTGTTCTTTTTTTTTCCCCTCAATGATTTTTACTCTGCCTGTGGCTAAGCAATCAATATCTCTTTGCCAACGATAAATATTACAGGCTTTTAAATGATGATGTATTCCAGGGTGAAACAAATTAGGGGTGTTATTGCTGCTTATACTCAAACTAATTTTGTGGGTTCAAATGGAAATTCAGAGAGAGATTCCTGAACCAGGCTCGCTGGTGGCAGCAGATCTGAGCAGATCTGGCTTCAGCTGTCAGCTTTGTTGCTGATCTCTCTTCTTTCACCGAGATGAGCAGAAATCCAGGAGAGCTGTGTGAGTAGCTCCGCAGGCTGAATCCATCAGGCAGATGCATGCAACTAAGCATGAGCCTGCCTGGAGCCCTGCAGCGCCCTTGTTTCCCTCGGCAGGAGGCTGCAGAGCTGGATTGGTGTGTCAAGCATGGCCCAGACTGAGCAGCACCAGCCCAAATGCTGACCCTGGGGTGCCACACCAGCAGGGACTTCAGCTCTGACCTCTTGGTGCAGTGGCTGGTCAAGAAGTGTTCCTCAAGGACATGTGACTAAAAGCAATTCTTCCCTTCTGATACGCACGCAGGGAGCCAGGTGGGAACCTGTTTGGAGCCCTGAAAAGTCTGTCAAGGCTGTGACCGCAACCAATCCTATTCCCATGTGTCCAAGGGAGAGCAAACCAGCTTAATTAGGCACCAAAGAAGCAATCTGATTTGGTTCTGGAGTTGGATGATTTGTGCAAATAAATTGTTACAGGACATATTATTCTCTCTGGTTTCCTACAGTTTCGCTGAGGTGGTGGAGGGATTGTGTAGCCACTCCTGCTGTGCATCAGTGCTGCTTGAACCCTTTAGCAGAGAAACTTTATAGGACAGTTCAGGAAACGTCTGACTCCATTTCCCACCTACTGCTACAAGAGGTCTTGCTCTGAAGGATTAAGATGACTGTGGAAGATGGAGGGCAAAGACACTGGGCATTTTTGCTAGGAGACAATATTGCATAATAAAACACAGCCAGCTGGAGCAGGTGGACACCTCATGTCAGTGACCATCAGCCCCACTCTCTTATCCTCCAGAAGTGTCACCCCCAGGTCCTAGCTCACTGTTTTTTAGGGGGATGAGGATCCATGTAAAAGGATGTCTCTCTTCCCTCCTTTTTTCTTCAGGGGGAGAGTGCTGCTGTTTTAATAGTGACAACAGTTCACTACTTGTGCATTAATCCTCATCAGCTTGTATGTGCATACAGGCAAAGCATGATGGGCTTGACATTTCTCATCAAGAAAATGAAATCCGCCCAGTTTCAGGTCACCCTGCTCTGGTTTTGTACCAAATCTTTTCAAATCAACAGCCATTTCATCTCAATAAGCTAATAATAACCCTTGCAAAGCCTGTGAATCAGCAAAAGACTCTCCACAGCTGCAACTGTCAGCAAAGCAGGAGCTAACACTGTGGAGGGGCGGGTGTTGAAGAAGTTTGAGCCCTGGCCCGTGGTAAGCCCATGGCAGCATTTGCTGAGCCAGACCCATCTCAGGGCTCTGCCTCTGTCCTAGACAACCTCCACCATGCTTGGCTGTCATTGTGAGAGGAGTGAGCAGCACAAATAACTACCAAAGTCTTTATCCTTTCTCTCTAAGGACAGTTCTCTGGATGCCAGAAGAAGCCAGATAAATGCTTTGTGTTTTCTACTACAACAGGAACCAGCTCTGCAAAAAAATCTGCATTGGTGTCTGGTGGGAATATCTGGAGCGTTGAAGCTTGGCCTGCTGCTTCTCATTGAAATCAGCAGGAATTTTGTCGTTTGCTTCTCTGGCCCAACTCTGCTTCTGTGGCTGGCTAAGGAAAAGCAGGTTCTGCTGCAAGGGTATTTGCAGTGGGAGTTGGCAGGTAGTGGGTAGGCTGCCTGCTGGGAGACCTTTTGACCTGAATCCTCCTGAGTTCTGATGTTCTTTCCTCCTCCCCCCCGCCCTTGTTTTGCCCCAGGGAGCCTGCAGCTTTGCTGCTGACCAGCAGACAGTGTACAAAGCTGGGAGCCCAGGACTGAGGATGAACTGGAGAGATAAGCTATCTGTGAGCACAAATGCCTGTCTAGCCTTGCACACCTTGTAGGAAAAGGAGGAATTTCTGAAAAGGAGGACCCGCCAAGAGAGGGACTGGGCAGTGCATACCTCGCTTCTTACTCTCTTTCCATCAGCACACACTGCTGAATCCTTCTGGAGGCAGGCTACAGAAGGAAAGACCTATCAGAACCAGGATGGCAGTCCCTAGTGACAAAACTACAGCGATTTAAGAGCTTATGAACATAGGATGCTTCAGACACTTTGCAAATAGAAGATCCTGCCTAGCAGCTAAGCCCTGAGACCTTTTAATGACCTTTTAATTCAAAGGCTCTTGTGGCTTTCTTCTTGTGACTCCTGAGTCTGGGTACCCTGATATTCCTCCACATGGCATGAGATTTGAAGCACATACTCCACAAGCCAGTCTGCTAGTCAAGAAACAGTGGTTTGGGCAATTTTTCAATCCTCCAGCACCATTTGGAGCATAACTGTCACGGGCTGTAGTGAAACTCCTGGCAGGCAAGGTGCCTGAGCCAGCAGAGGTGTTGCAAGGTGCTGCTGAGTGCCACTGCTGCAGCGAACGCTGTGAGCAGCCAGTGACTCAGGTCTCTGCTGTATTTCCTAATGAAAGTCTGAAGGATTTGGTGTCTTTATTAATCACTACAGCTCAGCTTCCACTGTTAGTATCTTCCTATGGTTTTGTGTATCTTGGCATGGTTTGATAGCCAAACAATTTTTTGAGTGCTCAGATGAGAAAAAAAAACACTGGTAGCAGACACCCAGGAGGCAGCACCATGGGCTGAGTTAAAAATCTAGGGCTGTTCTTTGTTACTCTTGTGGCCAAAATCTCAGGACCACCATCACCATATGGTGCTCCCTATTTCAGAATGAGCCTGACATGGATGAAAAATAAGAGCTGGAATGGCTGAGCAAACAGGTCTGCAGCAGAGGAGAGTCTGTTTCCACTATGCTCTGTGGAGTTTCTGTGAGTCCAGCAGCTCACAGGATGTGTTAATAAGCATGCTGCAGCATTCCTGCTAATTTGGTGTACTATACTCAGCACCTCCCTGAGAGCCTGTACAGAATGAGATGCATCTACTGCAGCCAAAGGGAGCTGCATCCTCTTACTTGCTCCATTGCTGCTTTAGGCAATTACAAAATTTTCTTTTGTGTCTGAGAGGTTTAGAAGCACCTGAGCACCTGGAATTCAACAATATGACCCCACCATATGTGCTACTCTGTGAGTTCAGTCTTGATGGCTCCCTCTTTGGCCTGGGAGCTTTTAGGTCAGGTATATTGCTCTGCCCATGGCCAGTGCACCTGCCTCAAGGTGTTCTGCCTACTGCTTTTATTTGCACAAGTTTTCAAAAGTGTCAGAGTGGTCAGACCTGATGGATTGCCTGCCTGAAGTAGGTGGATGATCAGCTGAAGTGTTTGTTTGAGCATATAGATTCCTACTTGTGTTGTGATATTTTAATTGCTGAGTTCAGCCTGCAAACTGACTTGGTGAAGTCTCTTTGGTATTCTCTGTTCCTGAAGTGAAACCCCTTTGTACACTTTCCTATTTAAAAGAAAACACAATTTTATGTTTGAGTAAGTAGAACATAAAGCGCTATCCAGAAGGTCAATTTAATGTGAGATTGCTTTATGCTGATTGGCAAGAATACACTTCTGTTTGTTATTCTTAGGTTTTGATGATATTCTCTTACTGTGAGAAATGAGCACTGCCAAGAAGAGATGAAGACATGGCTTAGCTATGAAGGGGAAGTACAAAAGACTGACAGTCCAGGAAAAATACACCGCAAAAAATTCACATGGGACCGATTCTCCTGAGCTGTGTGACTGCTGAGGCACCCAAAGACTTGTGGTTTCCTTAAAAGGCACCCACACGGACTTAATTTCCCTGCAGTGCATGCTCATGACCCCATGGTATTTCTGGCAAGTGCCCTTCACGTGCCTGCCAGCAGCTGTGTGTGTGAAACACAATGATCAGATGTGCTGCCAGTCTGGGGAGTTTGAAGCCTTCCTGAGGCAGAAGCCTGAAGATATTGAGGTAGTGGTCAGGAAGCATCATTCCAGAAAACCATCTTAAACAGAGCTAGATGCAGAACTGGCATTTCTCTCCTCTCCCAAAGTCTCCAGATGCAATTGCAGGTGCTGGTGGAGTAGCTGGCATCGCTTGGCACGTGTTGCAGAGGGGGAATGGGAAGGGGATGTGGTGCTGCCTCTGTTGGGGTAACGGCAGCAGAGCAGGTATCTCCTCTCCTCCTGCTGCTGCCAGAGAGGCGGGTAATTACCATATCCATTTTAGAAATGAAGAAACTAATGCAGAGTGCATAGGCGGAAGGGGAGAGTTTTAGGAATATGTGGGTGTCTGAGATGCAAATGCTTTGGGAAACACCACATTGCGCCTGATTTGCATTTGTAGGCAGCTAAATACTTGTACTGATCTGACCCAGAGGGCTGTGTGTGAGGGTGCAGGGAACAGGGTGAGCTCCCCACACTTCCTCACTGGGGATCCCTCAATCCTTGTGGTGCCTGGTCCAGTCACTCTCCTCCTTTGGATCTGCTCCAGGGATAAGTGTTCCTGTGTTCCCCTAAATGGAAGGAATGATGGGATGGCATGGGCTGGGATGATGTTTCCCTCTGCACTCTGCAAGGGCAGCCCATATTGGCAGCCCTTTTGATTTTGCCAGCTTCTCCTCCAAGCTAGCTTTTCTCTTTCAGGTAGAAATCTATTTCAGAACTCAGCAGATTTATTTTGCTTCAGGACCTATTGATTTTTTCTGTTTCGATATTGCTCCTACCCAGACTGAAAACTGTTTATCACCTGCCAGGTGCTGTTGATACTCCTGGGCAGGAGGCAGAGCCGATGCTGCTGCTTGCCCCTCCCAGTCCTTGCAGGACTTTGGACACTCCTTTTTATGATGATGATGATGTAAGTGTTGAAAACTCACCTGAGTTGAACTGCAAAATAGTGAGGGAGTTTACTTGAGTGGAAAACCGGATTATAATTATCGGTAAAAGATTCAGCCACTGTGTTTGCAATCATTTCCTCCTGAAGACCTTAGTACACCTGAGAAGAGAAACTTCCTGGTTTCTCTGCAAAGAGTGTCGTGATGATTTATCATTAATGAACCAGCCTGTTCCTAACCTTCATTTTCCAATTTTCAGTATCCCTGTGGTGTTATTTTCTCTAAAGAAACAGCTAGAGTCCACCTCAGATTTTTTTGGGAACTTTGAGGGTCAGTTTCATCAAACATCAAAAGCACTTTTTCAGCTGCAGCCAAAGGCTTTTCCTTTCTTTCTGACCTAAATTGGTGGGTTTCCTAACTTTGTCATGGCTCTGAAGTCCACCTGCGGGCATCTGCTCAATTGTTTTTTATGGAGCCTGGTCCCACCATTTTCCCAGAGGGCACCAAAACAAGAAGTAGTGCCCTTTTGAAGTGCATTCCCACTTTCTTTTTCCATATGAGCAAATAAACAAAGGTCTTCACTTCCAGTGCTGGAACTTAGATTCATCTTCATGTGTCAGGAAATACAAGGTTGCAAAATACTGTTGTTTTTTTTTTCAAAAGTCTTTACCATAACAGTAATAAAAATATTTTAATTTACTTCCTTGAGCTGTTTGACCTTAGTACAATATTTGAATGAGAGTATAATTTCACCCATGGTCACTTGCATGAGTCCAAAGTGCAAGTCCTTTTTCTGCAAGTAATATTAAGATGATTTAAAACCAAACCAAGCCAAAACACAACAGAAAGAAAACCTGAAAAAATAATTCCATTTTCCTTTTTGGGAAAAAAACCCAACATATAAAACAAGTGAGTAAGCAATATGATGGAATAGCACAGCCTCTGTGTGGGATAGACCTCTGCTATGGGTGTGTAGGTACCTTACAGAAGAAGCCAGAGCAGTCAGCACTGCTGTGAGCACTGGATGGCACACACTGCCATGTGGGGGCCTCACACCAGCACAGCGGGGAAAGGACCCCTTGCTGAAACTGGAAGTCATCAAAGAGGCTGATTGTTAACTGGGCAGCAGGATCAATGGAGGAGCTCTTGAGAAATGTGTGCTGCAACCTCTAATATTTCATCCCCTATCAGGTTTGAGTCAGTGTCTTTCATGACACAGTTAATGTTGAGAGGCAAGGTGGTTTCAGTAATAATGTGTTTTGTTCCACTGACCTAATTTTTTTGTTGAACATCTTGTCTTGGATCTTTTGCTATTGCTAATGCGTGTTGCTACAATGCCAAGAAGATGCCAATTAGAAAACCAGTGTGGTCTTTTCACACCACTTTCCCCAGCTCTTTGCCTAGGATTCTTCAACCTTTAAAATCAAATTACAAGGATGCATAAATACTTACTCCCCAGGGCACTGGCTCTTTTGAAGACTACCTGTCCTGCAGGAACCAGTGTTTGTGCTACATGGGTTTAGTGTCACCATGGGAGTGTCCAGGAGAGCCGGCATTTGCCTCTTCGTTCAGTGTGGCTGGAATACAGAGGTGGCTGGGCAGGATGAACTGTACCCTGGGAACAAATGAGTGAGCTTTGGCTCAGTGGCCCTCATGTCTCTTGGGTCCCCTATGACGGGTTAGAGGCCATGGTGGGGCTGGAGGTGGCACAGTTGGGAATGGAAGCCCTGGCCATGCAGAAGTGGGGCTTCAAGTGCACATCTCTTCCTGGATGGTTTTTTTACCGCTCTCATATTTAGTTGTATTTCTCTCTTGCATTTCATATCCACAATTTTTTCTTGCCTTTTTCTGTTTTTATTTTTAGTCTTGTTTGGAGCCTCTCTGCATGGTCAGAGGGGCAGAGAGGCATCCTCCCTCTTCCTCACCTAGGACATGGATTGCATCACACTTTTCCTTCACTTCCTGAGTGAACTTTCTGCTAAGCAATAGTGGGTGAAAACCCACACTGCGAGAGCAGTTATGTATAGCTGAGTATTGAATTGTCATAAATTTACTTTGCTTTCAGGGCTGTCATTCAGAAGCTCATCACAGAGCAGTGAACACATTCCTTGTGGGAGCTCAGCATCAGAAGAAGTTGCAAGCCCCTTCTCAGGAGGAAAGATGAGCACAAGCTGAAACACCCAAGCTGCAATCAGTGGCAGAACACCACTCCAGAAAGGATCATGCCTCATCAGCGGGTGTTGGCTTTCTAAGGCACCTCAAGTACCCTGCCAGGGTAATTAGCAGTGATCTGAATCAGACATCACTATGTACATGTCTGTCTACAATGGTGACATGTTTCCTCATACATCTGCAGCCAACAGCATTTTTGAGGTGGATACACTCCCTAGCCCGCAGTAATCCCCTGCCTTGTGCTTGTTGTCACTCTGCACAGGAGTGTTTGTCCCAGATAGGTCCTATTGTCTCCATGTTGCTCTGGAATTCCAGGCTAGCGGGGAGTATCAATGAAAATTGAAGGACAAAGTTGGAGGGAAATGTGTTTAGTTTAGCTGGGATAAGTCAGAAAAGATCAGATTTTGATTCCATTGTGTTTATATTTATTTTGAAGGAAAAAAAATGGGCAGTTTATTTGTTGCAAAGTCCTTATTTCACTCTCAGCTCCAGTAGCTAGGTAAACACTTCCCAGTAATTTCCCATAAGAAAAAGTTGGAAAATCAGGGAAAGAGTGTTGTTCTTTCACCAGAAACATTAATAACATGCAGTATGGACCCTGCCTTTTCTCTGACTACTTTATAGAAAGCTGTGGCATAGGTGTAGCAACAGTTGACCAGGTCTAGACACTGCCTCTTGCTCAGAGTGGCCAGGCTGCAGTCATGTCTCAGTTAATTTTATTTTATTAATTTGTTTTTTAATTATTTTCTTTCATAAAAGGCTTGTAATATGTGATGGAAAGAGCAGGGAAATTCACCACTTTTGTACATCTTTCCTGCAGGAAGGGGCCACAAGGTGTGTGGGTGCCCCTTGCGCCTTTGCAGTGCCAGCCAAGGACAGTCCACAGGACTCCTGAGGCCCATAGGAGGATGTACATAAGAAAGGCAGAGGCCTACCAGCCTGGCAGGAGACAGAGGGAAAGTGTAGGAGCTGTCCTTTCCTAGAAGAGAGCCTGGCAGGAGACAGAGAAAGGGTAGGAGCTGTCCTTTCCTAGAAGGGAGCTGTGGAGACTCATGTCCCATGGAGCCAGCAGCTGGGGCAGGATGAGAGGTGTGGGTGAGAAGGAGGGAGATGCAGACCGGCAGTACCTGTTTGTGCTACTTCACTGTGACTGCTCGTGCAACTCTTCAGACCTACCTTTGTGTTTCATTTTTTAATCATCCTCCAAGATCTCAAGTAAACTTGCTTGTCTCACCCTAGCTAGGGCCAGCCCTTCCATCTATGCCCTCTGTGCCAACCATACTCTGTCTCCTTCCCCAGAAAGCTCCTTTCCCTCTGCCAGCCTGTGATGGCTGTCCACACCAGAAGTGTACACAGCATCAGGCTGCCTTTGCTGCCTTTCCCCACTTCAGCCACATCTAATGAAATGTGGGCACATAGTGGTGTGATTTAGTTCAGCCTCCAATATTGTCACACTTCCAGGATTACTGTGGCTTTCATGGTGCCCCCAGGAGGTGCATGAACACATGCAAGGTGTCCTGAAGAACTTCACAAGCTTTGGACTGTTGAATGGTCTTCTAAAAAGTGGAATATGACAATCCCACCCTTGGGTGGGATGGGATCACATTCTCTGTTGCTTGCTCCCAGCATGGATTGTGTTTGCCTGCAGTGCTGGTACACCAGATTTATTCATGTACCTTCTGTCTTGTGTTTCATTTGCTTTGGCAACTCCCTAGCTCCTGGTCATGGTGGAACACCACTGTGTGCCCAGTCACCTGCATGACTGCCAGGACAGTGATAGCCCACGTTATCTCTTGAGGGTAGCTCAGATTGTAGCCAAAGAAGAAATATTGTCCGCTCCATTTGGTCTCCAGTTCAACACTTACATGTGACATGTTACTTGCTAGGTACTCCCACATGACTCATGACCACAAAAATAATAAAAAACTAATGGGTAAGCTGGCCTACAAGGTGTTACTTGTTTGCTGTTATTGTCCAGGGCTGCTGACTGCTGCTGAGGGATTTCTACTGTGTAATTATAGCCCAGCCTTAGCAGCTCTGCCAGTCTGAACGCTTTTGCTGAGTGGTATGTGTCCTTATGGCTTCTATGAACGTGACTCCAGAAGATAATTACATGCACAGGAAGAAGACAGGATAGAAACCTGATTGGGAGGATAAGGAGAACTTGCTTTGTGCCACCATAGGATTACATGCAAGAGTGTAGTATTGTCTGAAAGGAGAACAGTCAAGATATCATCAGCTACTCCTGTTACTACACCCCAGAATTCATCAAGGGATGAAGACAAAGAGACAGTTAATTATTCATGACATATGCATAAAAGGGGAAGAAACACACAGAGGGCTATTTCATCATTTTTCAGCCTACCAAGGCTTATTGGTTCATATTAAGCAGCTCTTCTTCTTTCAAATCTAATTTTGAAATTGGCCAACACAGTCTTCCCCTCTGGCATTGGTCAGGCCAGTGGTAAACTCAGATTTCTGTTCTTCTTGCTTAATTGGTACCTGTGAACCTAGGGTTTATTTTGCCTGCTTGCTCCAGCTTGTCTCAGGCCTTAATTGCGAGGTCTCTGGGGAAGGGCTTGTGCTGTATAACGGGCCAGTGTTCTTCAAATGGCTCAGCTTTTCCCCTTGGAAGAAGCTGATTCATCGACACGGAAATGTTTTGCACAATGGTCTTCACTTTGCTTAAATTTCCAGTTAAAAGAATGACTCATTTTGATATGGCCAAAAGTGTATTCTCTTGTCTCATGTTGCAGTGTGGTGTACCAGACCTGCCTGGTGAGCTGAGGGCTGTGCTTCCCCACCCAGAGAAAGTGCGGGACTGTGCCTGAGCATGGGGTGGTGGCACAATCCTGTGTTGTATCTGATGCTGCATGAAATCCCTCCACCTTCAGCAAGGCTGGGAGCTGATGGGAACAGTGCTGAGCTTCAGGCCAGTCTCCTGCTCTTCTCAGAGATCCACCTCAATCATGGTCTTCTCCTGCGAGATGTCATGTGGCCCTCAGATGCCCTTTCCATCATGTGAGCATGCATGTGCCTGCATGTTTTCCTCTGCTCAGGAACAGCTCTCACTTTGCCTTAGAGCATTTTGCAGTAAGACTGAAGTAACTCCATCCCAGTGAAGGAGTGCCTGACTATAAATTCCTTTCTCCGTCAATTACTTGTTCTGCTCCTGACTGTACCCCCTTTTTTATACCCATTTCCCAAAGGCACTTTCATTACTGCATAACAACAAGTTTTAATGAGCACGTTGTTGTTGGGATTCACAGAACAGGCTTTGTGCTGCTTCTGAAGAAAGTACACTTGGTAGAGATTATTTTTCTGCAACAGTTTAATGGAGAGGAAACTGAATGTGTCCCCATAGTGGTTTTCTTTCAGGATGAAATTGTCAGAAGGGTGGGAGCCAAAGCCAGCCTGGCCCCTGCACCTGTGAGTGCTTCAGAAGGAGCTGATGGTTGAGCTGGTCTTCACCAGAAGAGACAGTGGCTTGCAAATGAGGCTCCCCTGTCCTGGTTCCAAAGAGGTCAGCTTTGCTCTTCTCCCTGAGCACCCAGGAAGGCTGTTGGTATGCCACCATTGTTTTTTCTCCTTGTGCAGTGTGCTTTGTTTTTTAAGCAGTTCCATCCACAGCCTCATGGATGGACAAGGTAAGCAGTGTGCTGGAACTGAACATGGTGACAGACTGAAAGCATGAGGGGGCCAACCACATTATAAACTTAGCCATAGTCATCAAAGTCTGCTGGTTTTCAGAAAGGAACCAGCTCATTCCCATCTATATGTAGCTACTGAGAAATCAGCTAGGGGAGAAAAAGTGAATTTTGAGTATGATGGACACCACAACATGGAACTGGGCCAGGGATTCTCTCCTCCCAGGTCAGTCTGAGCAGAAATTATTGGGAACTGGACATTGCTGCAGCTGTGATGGTTTTTCGTTCTTGTTTCTAGTGTGCATGTTGGACACATCAATTAGGAGTCCAAGCAAAAACAATCAAAGGTGAAGGAGTAAGAGACACAACATCCTCCTCATCCTTGGTGGCATCCTGTTTATCTGACACCTGGAAAAATGGCTAAAGCCTCCTGCATACCTGATGAGCGGTTAATTGACAAAATTGGAACAGAAGTCTTTATGTTTAAGGGACCCAAAAGTCAGAAACACGTCACCTCCTATTTCAGGAAGTCATGCGTTGAGCAGCTGAACTTATATGAACTTTCCCTCAGCAGGGGATTTTGTCAGGAAAGTGTACTATTTAAAATTTGGTGAGTTACCAGTAGTTTGCTTCAAAAGGATCTATCCTACCCTTAATTAATATCCTTAGATCTAAGACTTTTATTTTGTTTAGGTGAACAAATGTTGTGAAATGCCTTTGTGAATCAAATCTAATCAAGTCGGTATTCCCCAGCTGGAGCCTGGAAACCTGCCCAGAGTGCCAGGCAGAGGAGAACGGTCTGATAGGCAAGGCGTGATGACAGCCTGCCAGAGGAGAGCTGAAAAAGGTGGAGCAGTGAACTGTCCCTAGCAGACTGTGATATTTCCGTGCTTTTCTTCTCTGAAACGCTTGAACTCCAAGACACACTGGGTGTGTGAGTTTACTCCAGTGAGCCTGAGGCAGTTTCATTTATGCAACTGTTTGCTCAGCAGATGAGAGGCCCAGCTCTCTCTGATCTCGGTGATATTCAGAGAACAGACTCTTCTGTAGCATTCTCCAGATCCAGATGGGCATCTGCCTGATGCCAGGTGTGGATGTGTTTTGCATTTTTCCAAGCCATATTTTTGAGGGGGCTTGAAAATGAATATCTGAGGCCCCTTGAAGACACTGAAGAAACTGCTAGTATTCAAGGGACAGGGTGAGCAGAAAGAAGAGACATGTTCCTGAGTTTTTATTCTGGACATGTGGGCATGGGTCACCTCCAGGGCTGGGGTGATACATTTCCATGGGTCCTGGGCAACACATGCCAAGGGATCTTGGACACGGAGATACATAGCCCTGTCAGCCTCAGCACAGCAGCATCTAGAAGGTAGACTATTGTCCAGGGTCTCAGTGGATTTGCCAAGCCTTCCCCAAGTGATCTGCCACATCACAGATCTGGCAGTGACAATTCTGGTTGCCTCCCAAAAGCCAAAGGCTTGCCCTTTAACCAGGTCACACGAGAAAACCAGGGACATGATCTCTGCAGAAGTTTGTGTCTGTGGTGGAGCTCCACAGCAGCGTCTGCAAGCACAGGTGTGCTCCTCAGAGACATTGGCAGTCCTGGTATGTGGCTCCCACAGGGCTGGCTGGCCACACAGAGGGAGCCGCAGCTGCAAATTGGCATCTCAGAATGTGCTGATGTCTATTCTGTACTGATCTGCACAGGTGGAGCAACCAGCTTGACTTGACATATGCTAATCCGAGAGGCAGCGAGGAGTCCTCTTGTCCTGCCATGTCTCCTCATGGGAGTCTGTGGTGCTGGCAGTACAGCGCCGTCCAGCACCAGCACTTACCACATGCTTATTAACGGGAAAATTAGGAGGAATGTACCTGGCACGTCAGCTATGCTGGGCATCACGGGGCTGGCAGCCTTCAGGAAGTGCTGTGGTTCACAAAGTGGAATGAGAGGACAGCATCAGCTCACCCCTCCTTCGCATCGGACTAACAAGCAGATGTGTGCCCTGGCTGAGCATTGTGCACACACGCTGTGTTGAGTGCAGGGATCTCAGGTCTTTTAGGGAAGGCAGGGAGCCAGAGCCCTACAGCACACAAGCCTGGAGGATTACCACAGCCCTTCAGTATCGAATCCAAAGATCCCGATGTGACCCAGAGCAGAATGTAGGACAGCCTTGCATCAGGCCCAAAGTACACACCTGCCTTTTAAAAACAAGCAGCAAGTTTGATTACAGCACGGCGTGGCAGCCTGAGCGGAGAGACAAACAACGTGACTGGTACTTATTATCGGGACTGTAATTATGCCCGGCGGTCCCATGCCGCCTGCACCCCAGCGTGCGAAGCGTTGTACCAGACATGATAAAAGATCATCCCTGGCCTGAAGAAATCAGAATCTCATTTAAAAACATCCCGGGAGGGCGAGCCAAATGTGGATGGTGTAAGGGACTAAGGTTGGGAAAAAGCGGGGTGAGTTTGATTACAGATAAGGCTGATGCTTCCTGGAGGCTGTCGCGGATCCGGGAGGGTTTGCCGGCACCTCTGCCGCGCCGCCAGTGGGAATGGGCATGCGGGCCGTGGAGGCAAGACACGACAGCGTTATAGGCTTTTTGTTGAGGAGGAGGGAGGTGGGCTGCAGCTATATATATACATTTAAATATATGCATGTGCGTGTGTGCATATATCCAGAAGGGAGGAGAAAGCTCATCCCCCACTGGAGGATGGGGGCACGCAGGGCCCTGTGCCAGGAGCCGAGACCACGGCCCCCGGCGGAGC